>NW_021604754.1:677372-677854 GCF_004785775.1 Grammomys surdaster | reverse complement strand
AGGGCCCTCCACTTTTACATATTCAGCTGAAGCCCTGGATCCCCCCCTAAGTGCTCCCAGGCTGGTGGTTTAGACCCTGGGAGCTGTGGTTGGTTGGTATTGTTGCTCTCCTCATGGTGCCACAAACCCTTTCAGCTCCTTCAGTCTTCACTCTAACTCCTCCATTGAGAACCCCATGATCAGTTCAATGGCTAGTTGTGAGCATCTGCCTCTGAATATGTCTGACTCTTGAAGGCCTCTGAGGAGATATCCATATCAGGCTCTTATCAGCATGCACTTCCTGTCTTCCACATCAGCATCTACCTTTGGTGATTGCACATGGGATAGATACTCAGGTGGGGTGGTCTTGAGACGGCCCCTCCTTCAGTTTCTGTCCCTCACTTTGTCTCCATATTTGCTCCCTTGAGTATTTTGTTGCTCCTTCTAAGAAGGACCGAATCACCCTCACTTGGTCTTCCTTCTTTATGGGCTTCATGTGGCCT
>NW_021604754.1:616497-672372 GCF_004785775.1 Grammomys surdaster | reverse complement strand
ACAATCATTTTTCCTTAATATCTCTTAACATCAATGGTCTCAATTCCCCAATAAAAAGACACAGACTATCAGACTGGATACACAAACAAGACCTAGATTTAATTTCTACCAGGCCAGTTTCAATGCCAGGTCTCAATGCCACGTGTCTCTCTCTCTCTCTCTCTCTCTCTCTCTCTCTCTCTCTCTCTCTCTTTCTCTCGTTTTCATTTTAAATAAAACTTTAATTGTACACTTGCTATTTCTCTGTTTGCTAAGTGCTGAGTTTCAGGTTGACTTGCTCACTTTGTGGCTGATGTACATTTTTAAAATGTATTTGACAGCCCATTCACTCCATCCCCATTATGGGGGTGGGGGAGAGAACTCAAAACTAATACATTTCTTTGAGTAACCAGGGGCATTCCAGGGTTGGGAAACTGCTACCTATTTGAGTGAAAGACTAATAAAACCCCCAATGTAAATATTTTAGTAGGTGGCTAGAAAAAGATTCTCAAATAATATGTGGGAGACACCTTAGAGTGAGCTTTCTAAAGAACTCAGTGTGAAAACCTGTCTGACCTGTTAAGGCAGGTGTGGATTATTAACCCCTTTCCAAAAAATTAAAATGCTACAAGAGAGAAAAACTATAAGTCTAGAGAGAGAGAGACAGTCAGAGAGAGAGAGAGAATTTGGCTTGAGAACTCTGAAGCATAGATTGGCATAATGAACTGATTTCAGCGTGAGAAACCTGAGGCCAGAGTCATTGTCTCTGATGGGAAGCTTGTCTGGGTCCTAGAGCAAGTGTTTCTTGATAAAGCTTTTAGTTTATCCTTCATTCCTTACAGGGACTCTTCATTTGATCCTTTTCTCTATTTGTTAAGTGGTGTCTCACATTGTGATACATGCACTGTGCACAATGAAATGAGATTTTTTTTGCTTCAGTGAATATGCTAATGTTAATCTTCTCATACGTGGAAAAGAATAAAGGAATGTGGCAATCATTTTAAATGGTTTTCTGGGTCAAAAGTTTCCACCCAAGCCAAATACGTCTGCTATTGATCAAACTTCATAATTTATACAAAATGTAAAGCTTTACCTTCCAGAACTCCCCCCCAGTGGAGATTTGGTTCAACAGTTAAGGACAGAGAAATACATACCATCCTCAGAAGTGTACAGAGAATCTCTCACACATACTATGAATCTGAAACATGGCTTACTGCGAGCCATCTTGTTCATTGGGAATGAAGCATGAGTAGCTATGGGGGTAATAAGTTACTCTTTATGTTCTGTGTCACTGACATAGGCCTAGGGAGAGTGATCATTTTTTATTACTAGGTAGATTGATAAATGGAATCAAAACTGCATTGTATATTGGTTGATAAATATTGGCCTTTAAAATGAAATGCAAAAAAATTGTCTTGGAATTAGCCTAGGAAATTAAAGAAACAATTTATTGTAATGTATAGAAATATGTGTTGTTTTATCAAAATAAGGAATCAATACTTTTTTGTCCATATCATCTCTCGGATACCACTCAAGTCTAACTGTCCCTTGCATTCTGTAACACAAAGAAATATATCCTGTTTTATTAAAATAAAGAACCAATATTTTTGGCTACAACTCTTTAGTCTAGGTCCTGTAAACTAACCAGCCATCTCTTTTCCCCTCTGTATCCTCAGGCTACCTAGCAGGTGTTCTCATTAATACTCTGAAGAACAAGTTAAATAAGCAAATTCATAATCATATACAATCCTTATACAGAAAAAAATCTATTTTCTTTCTCCATGCAGTTAGAGGATCTGATCCACCAGAGTAAAACCCTTTAAAATGAGCCTATGATGCCTCTTTCATTGTTTTACATTGTTTTATCAATTAAAGCTTTTAGTCCTCAAAAGTTTTGAATATATGCAAGAGCAGACATGGGGGTTCATGATCTTTCCACGGAGCTTCAGACTTATAAATTTATAGACAATATTTTTTTTCATAGCCCTTTTCTATTTTATTTTTGGGAAAAAAAAAAACAAAACCTTAAACCACATGACCAGCTGAGACTGTTTCAATTCATTCTTTCTGATTTCTAAAAACCACAGTCATGTTGGCACCACCGCAGCTTAGCAAAAAGTCTTTAATATGCTTAAATACTCATACTCTCTATAAATGTCAGAACGCAGGTAATCTAACCTTTCACGGGACATATGAAAGTGACTATGCAAGATAAATAATTGGTGAGAAAATGTATTGTTTTACCATGACATTTGAAATTGTTAAGCATTTGTTTAACATTTCTGCTTTATTCACTATAGCAAAGAATTGGAATCAATCTACTTGTCCATCAAAAGATGGGTAATGACAGTTTGATGTATATACACATACATGCACATACATATACCTATGTGTGTATACAAAACAATACTACTCAGCTCTAAAGAACAATTAAGTTAAAATTTTGCAAGAAAATGGATATATTTGGAATGTATAATATTAAATGAGTTTACACAATCTCAGAAAAGGAAAAATTGCGTGCTCTCTCTTGTTTGTGGTATCTAGACAATGATGTACATATTTATATGTATGTATAATGTAAACAAATATAAAATGAAACAGGAAAGGCTAATTATAAGGGGATGGGGACAGCATTAAGTTCAGAAAGTGTGGTCTAACTCAGAGCACCAAATACCAGTCCTGAGACACAGGAGAGCCCTTTACAGAGACACTACCAACTGGAAAGAACTAGAATGGTGGTTCTGAGTGTGGCCTTGGGGGCCTTGTCATCAGACAGCACCTGTGAACTTTTTTAGAAATTTGTGTTCTCTTTTTTTCAACCTACGAAGTTAATCAGAATCTCTTTTTCCCAGAAATCTTTCTCTGGAAGAATCTCCTGGCAATTTTCTTCAGGTGCCAAGGATCAAGTCCAGGGCCCCGTGCATGTTAAGCAAGAGCTCCTCTAGGGAGTGGGAGTTTAAGCATCCAGGTGTGTCTCACAGTGAAATTAAAAACCCATTGAACTAGGCTGTCATTCTGATACCAAGGAGATAATCACCCCAACAGTGTTTCTAAAGCCTGAAAGAATGATAAGAAAGCCTGGACTTATTGAGAAAATGCTGATGTAAGGCTCCATTTCAAACTAGTTAAAAGAATTCTTGAGGACGGGGGAGAGCGAGTTGATGAGGCCGACCTACTGACTAGCGGAAAAACCTCAGAGGAGAGTCACCTGTGAGACTTGTGAGACGCTTGGCTAGAGACAGACTGAAAGAGCTACTGATGGTCCCCAACTGGTAAATAAAGCCATCATTTTACTGGGGAGACTGGAGCTGGTCAGACACAAGGGCCAGCACTTTGTACTGGTAGGAGCTTCAAAGATGTTCCTTTACAAGGGTGGTGGTGACTTAAAGCAGGAATTGTGAATAATTGAATCCTGTCTCTGTGCTCTAGGGGTTGGAATACAGCAGCTGAGTCCTTGACCTCAGGGAGCTCATGTTCTGGTTAGTGGAGAGAGGACGGGATTTGTGGGTGGGAGAAAATTGAGGTATGTTCTATAGCACATCAGAGAAAAGGAAAGGGAGAGAATTAATTATTTGGCATAACAAATTATACTTATAGATTGAGGTCAGTTAACATATTCTTTTTTTACCATTAATATTTTTTATTGGATATTTTATTTACATTTCAGATGCTATCACCTTACCCCATTCCCCGGCCCAGGAACCCCCCATCCCATCCCCCCTCCTGCTTCCATGAGAATGTGCCACCCCACCCCCCACTCCCACCTCCCCACCCTCGAATTCCCCACACACACACAGTGTCCAGCCTTCATGTGACCAAGGATCTCCTTTCCCACCTATGCCTGACAGGGCCACCCTCCCTTACATATACAGCTGGAGCCATGGGTCCCTCCCTCCCTAAGGCTGGGGGTTTAGATCCTGGGAGCTCTGTTTGGTTGGTATTGTTGCTCTCCTCATGAGGCCACAAACCCTAATGAATTGGATACTAGGTGGGAACTAGGAGCGAGTGAAGCATGTCCTGATGTAAAAGCTGGGTGTCCTGAAGGACCAGCAAGAAGGTGCTGTGTCCAGATGAGAGAGTAAAGCATAATTGTACCAATAAAGCAGCATCATAGGACATGGTCCTCCATAGGACCAGTACCTTGACTCACTGTGATTAAAGAAACAAGTATTTTGAATAGAGAGTGACAAGAATGGGACTTATTTCACAGCTCCATTTTGAAGGCTGACACCAGTGGGGTATGAAACCAGGGAGACAGGTTAGATGTTTACTGTAATAATCTATGGTGACAACAGTCTGCAACCATAGCACTGAATTAAGTCTATCTCTGCTTATCTTGGAAGCTAATCAGGGCTAGGCCAGTTTGGATATGAGGGAGCACAGCAGCTAGCACCAAAGAGAAGCAATATTGAGGCTAAAACAGCAAAATCTGCCAATGGATTGCAGACTAGGAAGTGAGAAAGGTGCTAAGAAGTTATAGGGATGGAATGTTTTGTCGAGACTGTGAAGAATGGCTGCAGATTGGGATTCTGGAATGTTTTAAAGACATTAAGTTTGAGAATTCAGAGTAGAATAGCAGACAGTTGATATATGAGCCTGAAGTTGAGAGCAATCCAGAAACACAAATACATCAAATGCAAATCACCAAAATGAAGACCTACAGATTGTTTAACTCGAGAGGCATGAGCTATGTCTTGTTTCTTTTACCGTTGTTCTCACCTGGGAGCCAATGAGAACTGTAGAACAACTTCAGGTACTTGTTTGAGAGCATTGATTTAACCTTGGAAATTTGGTTTTTGAGATTTCTTTGTGCAGTTCAGGTGCCTTCAAAATGAGCTATGAGTACATGGATATACACAGACGTGGTGCTAAGAACTGAACCCAGTGGCCTCATGGCTACTAAGTAAGTTTTCTTCCACTGGCCTATAGCCCCAGCCCTCAGCACTGACATTTTATCATGAACCCCAAGTGTACTGTAGGCACTTTAGATTTCTAGAAAGCCTAGCTAGATTAGATAACTGAGACTTTGGGTAAATATGGTGGAGAAGGTGTGAGAGAATGTAACTTGGAAAGAGATAGAAGCTGGGGTGGTGTGGAAAGAACTCTGAAGGTGTTCGAATCCAGTTTAAAAATGTGTTTTAAGAAGAATAATAGTGACCAGTTTTAAATGTTGTTGATCAATTAAATAAGCTGAGGACCGTTGCCTGGATTTAGCAATATGAGTGGCATTCCTTATTCTCTAAGAACACTTTAATGAAATTCAAGGTATTTATGGAGGGAAAAAAAACCCTAAAGACTGCAAACTTAGGTGTTCATAAATTTTGTCTGAAAGAAAGGAGAGAAATGGGTGGAAGTCGATAGAGAAATGTCCAGTGTGACTTACTTGTTTTAAGGTGGAATAAATAACATCTTAGTTGTTTATGAAAGACATGAGAACAATAAACTACAGGGAGAGGGGGCTGATGGAGCTGGGAGAGTCAAGAATTGTTCAGAATGACTGTAATAGGCTAGAAGGGACACGGGGCTCAGGAGCTATCCATTGTAGTGAGGAAGTTGGACAGAAGGTAGGCTGGGTACAATTACATAAAATGATAGATTACGAGGATTTGTCATTTTAGAAAGTATTTTTATGAATAGAATTGATTTTTATTAGTAACATAAGTAAAGGTCATCAACTGAGACTAAGGATGGGAGGGGGTCTATGACAACTTCTTCTGACCTTTTAGCGCCATGACCAACACACAAAATAATACCATCTGATTGGCAGAGGGGAACGTGAAGTGGGGTGGAGTGGTACACAACTTTAATCCCAGCACTCAGAAAAAGAGACTGGCTGATCTCTGGTAATTCAAGTCCAGCATGGTCTACATAGTGAATTCCAGAACAACCAGGGCTACACAGAGAGACTGTGTCTCAAAAGGACATGTTTATGTGTTTGAGGATGTTGCTGTTGGATTGACAATTGGCATAGGGTTGTGGTTGACATAGGTTCTGCCTATGTGCATACATAGCTGAAGAAAGCAGTATCATCTGGCATCCTGGTTCTGCTTGGCACATGATTTGGAGAAATTTGGAATAAGAAATAGCCCTGAATGAAGCAGAGATAGGCAGAAAGATAAAAGGATCCATCTACATAGAGCTCATGTTTCTAAGATGATATTGGGCAGAATGGTTGGCTGTTTAACCATTATAGTCATCTAACAAGTAAAGTAAATTTGACTAGGTTTGGAGTTATGCCCAGAAATTGAAACAGGAAGAAAGAGAGAATGATGGATTTCAATATAAATGCAGAGATGGCTATACTTTCAATCACTTACTCCCAGTTTGATTAGTTGAGAGTCTCAGAAGGAAATGATCCAAGAATAGAATGCTTGAAATTGAAGTCATGGATGGTTTGCAGGCACCAGGAGTGGCAAACACTGTGTAGGGTGGGAAGCACGTTATCACAGAAGCAGAGAGGTTGATTTGAGAAAGGAGCTTCTTGAAGGCATTATTCTCACTGGTGTTAAAATTGCCAAAAATGGTGTCTGTGGAGTGAACTTTGGAAATGAAAATTTTAACACATGAACAAAAGTAGGTGACTCTATGAATCTATATAGTCCATGACCATGACAGAGAGTCGGAGATAACAGAGTGTGGTGATAGAGTCTTATATAAGAACTTTGAGAGCATCATTGAGCTTGAATGTGTGCAAGTGATATTGAGGTGAATGTAGACTATTATCTCCCATCTACAGATTTTGGTGGTTCAGGATGTGTGAGAAGAAAAGAGCCCACTTGAGAAGTCCCCAGGAAGAAAATATCCTCATGGGAGTAAATTTTCATTAGCAGGATGTAATAGAGGAAGGATTCAACCACTATTGCTGTCCTTATGGTTAGTGGTGCATGCACAGCTCCAGACAAACCTGGGAGCTATCTGCCATCAGTATTAGTAAAGCCCATTTCATTAGAAACAGAAAGCATTTTCTCAATAATCTGGCCAGGAAAACTCCTTGACCTTTCCTTTACCATTTCTGAGACTTTCCAGAAAATGACCAAATTAAGAAATGAAATGAGAGACTCTGGTCTTAGTCCTGTGTGTTGAGATAACTTATCTTGGCAAATTCCCTGCAAGACACTCCCATCAAAAGAAGTTTGTCAAACTCCTTTTCTGACCTTAAGGTTGATCTAAGTGACACGCTGTCCTCATTTCCTCTTACTATTTCATGTCAGAACATGAGCTTTTGGTATGGATATAAGTGACTTTAACCTTATACGTGTCATGGGAGGGGCTTGTGGCCTCCTAAATGTTCTTTCGATAAGTTAAGTTTCTTTTCATGACTCTTCATATTCTATCTTTAGTAACCTGTATGATTTATTTGTAACTCTTGACAAATATTCTTTACAAAAGTATTGAGGACTATAAAAGAGCTAAACACGTCCAAGATTCTCTCCAAGTCCACTTCAGATCCGATTGTAATGATCCTTACTTATTTTTAATGTCTCATGTATCTCAGGTTGGCTTCTTCCTATGTAGCCAACAGTGACCTTGAGCTTTGGATCCTTCTGTCTCCTCCTCCCAAATGCTAGAATTGCTGGCATTCACAACCACTCCTGGCTCATGTGGTGCTGAGAACTCAGTGTATGCTCTACCAACATAGATATATCCCAGTCCCTTCACTGGATTTCTCTTTGATTCCAAGGGATACTCAGTCCCAATCAACAGCAAAATTACAACAAATACACAGCAACACTGACAAAGAGTTTCCAGACACTATGTAGCATAGGCGACATAAATATATCTTATTTATGAATATCAGTTAATATGTATCAAGTCCTCCAGCTTTTCAATATAAGTCAATGACCTTTATAACTAGGGGAATGTCAGGGCCTTAAGGGGCTGAGTTAGAGAAAACAAAGGAGATTAATGGGATATTTGCACTATGGGGTTCAAATTGAACCTGATATAATTAACTGTGTAATGGAACTAATAGCTACAGCTACCCGAAACACTAGATAAGGAAACACTTATGTTTTCATCAACAAAGGAAGCTTCTGAGACACTGTGATGAGAATATATCATACGAGTCTTAAAGCTTTGGAGACAAAGATGTTAAGAACAGAGTTGGTCATTGTTCAAGTGCAAGAGAATCCAGGACTGCTTCTCATTCTCCTAAGGCCTATCTCATGCTAAAAGCAACATGGTTTGCAAGAGAATGCCCTTGTTTACATCTCAGAAAGCCAAACTCTTTTAAAAAAATAAATTTTATTCTTTTCTCTTTAAACCAAGAATGCCTTTACGACTTTTCCTTGCATTATTTACATTTCTAGACCCAGAGTCTTATAACTCATTTTTTTTAATCCTTTGAAGTTAAGAGAGGCCAATATCCTGTAACGTGTAGATATAAATCTTAATGTTCCCATATAAACATGGAATAGATTCGAGTAAGGGTACAAAATGTCTGGTGATTATGTTTTACTTGTGGGGTTGGAAAAGGCTCAAATGAGGTCTAACTGAAACAACATGAGAGGCTGGTATGACAGGAGTTAGTCGAAGACAACCGGCTGTCATAATAACTCTCTTCTTAGCATCTTAAAGGGACTCTGGCTTTTCCTTGGGTCTTGCCTTTTATATCGCCTTTTTTTTTTTCTCAGAGAGGCTTGGCTCTTCCAGTTTATTTGAACTTACATCCTATTTTGTTAGAAGAGCTTCCATTAAGTTATCTTGTCATCCCTACTTTTATATTGTCTTTCTGTGGCTCTTGCTTCATTAAAGAGTATTGCCCTGGGTAGAATGAAACTTTGTCTTAGCGGATGCATCAAAGAGTAGGTCAACTAGCCTGGGTGAGGTCATGTAGAATAACTGGTATTCCTTTCTTTTTAAAAAATTTAATTGAATTATTTTATTTCATTTAATTTTTTTTATTCACTTTATTTCCTACTCACTGCCCCCTTCCTGGTCACCTCATTCCACAATCCTTCCCCCATCACCCCTTCCCTTCTCCTCTGAGTGTGTGGGGACCCCTCTGGGTATCTTCCCACCCTGGCACTGTTGCATGAAATATGAAAAATCAATCCATGCTATCGCCAGCAAGGCACCAACAGGCCTTGTTCTCATCTCATGGAGACTCTGACCTGGAGCTCTGAAATCTCTCCACCCAGCTTGCTAAGTTCCCACTGGCGGGTCACTACCATGCCAGCCCCGTGGTTCCAAATTGCAACGGCATTTTACACTTCTTGCAAATCCATGCTTTGCCACCATACATTTCTCTCTGATGGGGAAAAATGAATGGCAATATAAAAGGAAAGACCAGTTGAGTGAAAGAAAACATCACACAAACTTAGTTCAGAATCAAGAGATAACTCAACCGATGAGTGCAGCAACTAGCATCCTAATTTGTAAACCATTCTAAGTTGGGTGGAGAGATTTCAGAGCTCCAGGTCAGAGAGCCCTGCTGAGATGAGAACAAGGCCCACCAGTGCCTTGCTGGTGATAGCATGGATTGCTTTTTAATATTTCATGCAGTATGGCACTTCAAGTCTCTGCGAAACTAGGTACTTCCTGTCTCACTGAGGCCAGACAAGGCAACCCAGCTAGTAGAACATATCCCAAATACAGGCATAGCCCCCATTCCTGTTGTTCGGTACCCACATGAAGATCATGCTGCACATCGGCTACATACAAGCGGGAAGGTCCAGCCGTTGTGTGTTCGTTGGTTGGTGGTTCTGACTCTGAGAGCCTCAAGGGTCCAGGTTAGCTGACTCTGTTGGTCTTCCCGTGGAGATCCTATCCCCTTTGGGGCCTTCAATCCTTCCTCAAATTTTTTCAAAGGAGTCACCAAGCTCCAGTGACTGTTTGGCTGTGAGTGAGAATGACTGATATTTCTTTCAAAATCTGTGTACTGTAGCTCAGGGTCTAGGTAACACTAAGGTAAGTAGTCATCAGAGTGCTACTAACAAATACGGAAGAAATACTTCTGTTGTCACTACTTCCTGGATGTTAGTCACCCCTAAGGTTGTCACCCACATCCTTTTGGCATATGGGAGGTTGCCTTCTTTCTCCTTTATATCAAATGGATCACTGCTAGCAATACTTGGATATGAAGACAAAAGTGAAGAGCAGCAACAACGACTAGCTATGTCAATGACATTATTTCTGCGTCAAGTAGAAATACGGCAACGAGACTTTGCCTTGCTTAGGACAGGCAGGTTGAGCTAATCAAATATATGTAACAATGAGATTTCTTATATAGGCTATCTGCCTGTGGAGAACTACACCAAGTAAATGGAGACATCTGTGTGCTTACTTTAGTGGAGGAAGAGCTTGAGGAGAAGAAACTGTTACGTTCCTAGGATTGTAAAACCCATCTTAATAAAAATTATACAGTAAACTAACAATTGCATTTAAAACAAAAATCAGATGGAGCTGGAGATGTCATTCAGTGATTAAGAGCACTGGCTGCTAGCTAGGCTCTTCAAAGATCCATTCCCAAATCCACATGGTAGCTCCTATTCATCTGTGACTCCAGTAGACAGTGATTGTACATCCTCTCCTGGCCTTACAGGCAGTACTTGTGATACACAGACATACATGCAGACAAAACACTTATCCACATAAAATAAAAATAAGGAAATAAAACATCTTTGAGAAAAGACAAAGTCATATACCCCGTTACTTTATATTTTCTGTGATACTCTCCCTGACATAAACAACTTAGGGAAGTAGGGGTCTGCTTTGGTCCATGGCTCTAGAGCTTTCAATCCATGGCGGTTGATTCCACTGATTCTGGCTTGTGATGAAGCAGAATATGTTAGTAGTAGGAGCATGTGGCAAATGTCACTTACGTTGTATAAGAAAAAGAGCAGTGTGTGTGTGTGTGTGTGTGTGTGTGTATGTATGTATGTATGTGTGTGTGTGTGTAGAACTAGGTATAGCTCACAAAGGCATATTTTCAGAGACCAGCTTCCTTCAGTGAGGCCTGCTTTCTAAAGTTTCCAAAATCTCCAAAAATAGTGCCAGCATTTTGGGAGACTATATCATATCAACTATGACATGAGTTGGAGAAAACAAAATTAGAGAAGTGCCATCACCTTAGCTTGGTTTGATGTGCCCCTGCTCAAGGACACTCTAGAAAGGGTAAAGAGTTAACCCCATACTAAGCCCTAAGATCTTCGAAGTAGAAATTTCTGGTTTCTTTGGAAACACAATTGTGTCACATGATATTTTTCTGGAAGCTGTCTTGTGAGAGGATATTTTGTTTTAGTGACACATGAAAGGATGTTTTGCTGAAGGAGACATGTGAGAGGACACATGCTATTTAGAAAGAATATAAATATAGCCCCACAGACAGTAAGAGGACAGTCTTGCATGCATACACCTTGTAAGGTTTTGCTGATCTTCACTGAACTTCACTTCATAGACAGAAATGTACCAAAGAACTTCTCATGGTATTCTGACTGATTCTTGCCACTTCTATTGATTATGCCAGTTTGGTAGAGCCGAGTGGTTTCTGCTGGATCAAACCACTGCTACTAATTTATGTTTCATGTTTGGTATTAATTTAGACTGTTAATATCCTGACAATAAAGATTGGAATCATCCCCAAGAACTACTTCTAAACAGGTTTACAACCCTCTTTTCCTATTAACATTTCTCCACTACCTCTGGTCAGTGGGTTAAAAGGGAGGTTGAGGCATTTAAGAACCCTAATTAAAGTAGGATTTGAAAAACCTATAGGCTTTATTTACTGGTGCTAGACACACTAAGAGAATCCTCACTTTGGATTCTGTATGGAAATTTTACTGCTCCCTTTTCTCCCAATCACTGTGTTAGATTTGTCCAGTCCCAGGCACAGAATCTTGGAGAGCACTTTGTGACAAACGAGCTTGGAGAGGAAGCCATCCTGCTTGGAGACAGTCAGCTTCATTGTGAGTTTAGAGAGCACATGACAACTTTTCACTGTTATGCTCACTACAGATTGCTCTAACAAAACCCCCCCACAAACTTAGAGGGTCATATAATCAAAAAGTTATTCTCTCATAGATCAAAACTAAATTAAGTAGTAGTAGGACCATGTACCCTGTGAAGAATTTTCCTTATCCTTTTTACTTTATGTGGCTTTGTGTTCCTTGGCTCATAAATGTATCAGTTTACCCTCTCCTGTTATCATGAGGAATTTGTTTTCTGTGCTGCTGAACAGGTCAAAATTTTCATCTCATCTTTCTGGATCTTTCCACCCTTATCCTAAGGTACCTTTTGAATAACTTGCAGAAAATTGTAGTGTGCTTATCTGCACAACTGGTTTAGATATTGTTCTTTAGGCAGTTCCAGGTCTTGACTATGTGGCAATCTCACTACTCAACATTATGACTTGATAAGCTTTGAAAAATTTAATTTCTTAATAGTATCAGCACCCTGTCTCCAATATCCTAGTAGAATCACCATGTTTTGTTGGTTTGTATGCAATTCTCTGAGCTTTGTTGTGCCAAATCAAAGCGGCAAACAATGTCTCCACCAGTTTCCCTGAAGCAATGAAGACATTCTGGTGAAAAGATTCTCATCAATGTTTGTAGATGATAGAGAGATGGCTCACTACGAATGGCCTGTCCCACTGGGGACAGTGGAGTCACTTATCCAGGGAGACAGCATTCTTTCACGTGACAGGTAGAGGTTAAGTTACACTATGATGTGTTTATCCAGGTGTTGTGCTGTCACAGATAGTTTGAGGTAAACCCTGTGAGAGCTATGTGATATGAGAAGAAGCTCTCTAAATGGTCTATGTCCCATTCTTGCAGGACAGCCTTTGTTGCAAAACATGAGCTACCTTGAATTGACTCATTCTCTTTGTAGCTAGACATAGTGGGACAAATGAAACAGTCGCCATTTCCCCTTCAAAACAGACTTGTTTGGCATCTGTGAATTAAAGACTTTGGGTGAAAACTATGCATCTCTAAATCAGAGGCAAAGATGTTATTTCCACACTGCCTAGAGGTGGAAGAGGAACAAATGGCCCTTCCACTTTGAAGTTTATGATATATGGAACACATTTATGTTCTTTGTTTGTTAGAAGTTAATAGCGTGTACCCAGAGAACACTTTACTAATTAAAGAATAAATGAGAGGAAAGAATGACTGTATGAAGAGAAATGGAAAGAAATGTCCTTTTGTAGAAGGTTAGGATCCTTTTCATTTTTTTCCACAGGGGCTTTCTAAGCTTACGTTTAGGCTTAGTGGAAAGAGTCAGAATGAAGGGAGTTGAATAGAAGTCATGCAAGCCGAAGATATGATAGTATACTTAAGTGACCCCAAAACTTCCACCAGAGAACTCCTAAACCTGATAAACAACTTCAGCAAAGTGGCTGGTTATAAAATCAACTCAAACAAATCAGTAGCCTTCCTCTACATGAAAGAGTGAAGGCCATTGGAGCTGAAAGGGTTTGTGGCCCCATGAGGAGAGCAACAATACCAACCAACCACAGCTCCCAGGGACTAAACCCCCAGCCTGGGAGCACTTAGGGAGGGATCCAGGGCTTCAGCTGTATACGTAAGAGTGGAGGGCCCTGCTGGGCATAGGTGGAAGAAGAGATCCTTGACTTCGTGAAGGCTGGACGCCCCGGGGTGGGGGAGGGATTTTGAGGGTCGGGAGGTGGGAGTGGGGGGGTAGGCAGGGGTTACATCTGCAGAGAAGAAGGAGGAGGGGTGAGGGGATGGGGGTTCCTGGGTGGGTGGGGGATGGGGTAAGGGGACAACATATGAAATGTAAATAAAACATCCAATAAAAAGAAAATGAAAAAAAAAGGAGTCATGCAAGCCATTGAAGGGGTGCAGTCCTAGAGTAATTCAAAAGATGAAAGGGCAAGTCAGATCGTTCATGATAAACAGGTTTTGTGTGGTTGTAATATTTTCTCTTTTGAAACAGGATATTTCCACGTAGTTCACAGTGACCTGGAGCTTGCCGTGTAATCCCACCTGACCTTGAACTCCTGATCCTTTTGTTTTTTCCTCATGGGGAGATTATTGGCTGGTGCCATCAATACTGGCACAGATTTCAATTTGTGATGTCCAAAAAGCAGATACAAGATCTGACAAAGATCTGACTAGATGTATTACAGATTTCTTGGGGGAGAATATTTGTGGAAGATAAGGAGGCACAGCAATAAACAGTGGTGGTAAGAGTAGTGTGTGTGTGTGTGTGTGTGTGTGTGTGTGTGTGTGTGTGTAGAGGGGTGCCCTTCAGATATTAGTGGGAAGTAGAAACTTGTGAAGGAAATGAGGATTAAGGCCAGGTACAATATATACATTATATTTTGAGGATTACTATAGTTCTAAAGGAAATTTTGGCCAGCACTATGGAGTGCCTGAGTCTGGTTAAAAGTTTCTCGAGTGTCACAGTCCAAGTTCAGTCACTGGCAGGTAACAGCATGCAGAAGGAAGATGAGAGTGAAAAGTGACCCAGTAGGGAGTAGCTGGAGCCATCAACCGTGTTTGCCACATCAGGAAACTGAGTGACACATTTCCAGAAAACGCTGATGTATGTGTGACTGTATTTTGACCTCAAGGAAGAAATCAAAAGGAAAATGAGTGACTGTGAGATATAGCCACACTTATCTTGGAAGCAAGAAGTACTATGGATTAGTCTGGGTAGGATAAGAGAAAAAAAAAGCATAAAACAATAAGGAAGGACTTGAGTTATGAAAGCTTAAAACAACAGAGGCAAAGGGAGAAGCTTTGAGTTGTACAAGATGTCCTTGAGAATGGAAGCTATGAGGGACGCTGATAGATTAGTGCCAAGAGCTGGGCATGAGTATGGCTTCCCTCCAGGTGGACAGATCAAGAATAAAGGAGACGCGTTTTATAAGTGATGTTTTATTATCCTTAGGAACCCTTGGTTCCTAAGGCTGCCTCTGTTTTATAATTCTGAAATCTCTCACAAATTGTGCCTCTTAATTAGACATACATACAAAAAATACATTTATTGAGAACGTATAAAAATCATCAGATGGGGAAGTACTTAAACATAATAATGACAATTTACAGCAAGCCTATAACCAACATCAAATTAAATGGAGAGAAACTCAAAGCAAATCCACTAAAATCAGGGAAATGACAAGGCTGTCCTCTCTCTCCATATCTATTCAATGAGGTATTTGAAGTTCTAGCTAGAGCAATAAGACAACTAAAATGAGCTCAAAGGGATACAAGTTGGAAAGGAAGATGTCAGGATATCTCTATTTGCAGATGATATGATAGTATACGTAAGCAATCCCCAAAATTCTACTAGGGAATTCCTACAACTGAAAATACCTTCTGTGAAGCAGCTGGATACAAGATTAATGAAAAAAGGGATCTGTAGCCCTCCTGCATACAAATGACAAATGGACTGAGAAAGAAATCGGGGAAACAACACCCTTCATAGTAGCCTCAAATAATATAAAATATATTGGGGCAATTCTAACCAAGCTTGTGAAAGATCTGTATGACAAGAATGTTAAGTCTTTGAAGAAGGAAACTGAAGAACATATCAGAAGACGAAAAGATCTCCCATGCTCACAGATTGTTAGGATTAACATAGTAAAATGACCTCCTACCAAAATCAATCTACAGATTCAATGCAAACCCCATCAAAATGCCAACATAACTCTTTACAGACCTTGAAAGAACAATATGCAATGTCATATGGAAAAACAACAACAAAAGTTGTGGATAACTAAAACAATCCTGTACAATAAAAAAACTTCTGGAGGTATTACTAGCCCTGATCACAAGCTCTACTACAAAACAACAGTAATAAAAACTACATGGTATTGACATAAAAACAGACACTTTGTTCAATGGAATAAAACCGAAAACCCAGATGTAAGTCCACTTTCTTATAAACACTTGATTTTTTACAAAGAAGCCAGAAATATACAACAAAATAAAGAAAGTATCTTCAACAAATGGTGTTTGTCTAACTGGATGCCTCTATGTAGAAGAATATAAATAAATCTATACCTATCACCCTCCACAAAAGTCAAGTCCAAGCAGATAAAATACCTCAACATAAAACCAAATACAATGGACCCTACTTATAGAAGAGAAAGTGGTGAATAGCCTTGAGTGCATTGGCACAGGAGACAACTTCTTGAAGAGAACATCAATAGTGTAAGCACTAAGATCAATAATTAATAAATATGTCCTCATGAAACTGAAAAGCTTCTGTAAAGCAAAGGACACTATTAACAGGATGAAATGGCAGTCCACAGAATGGGAAATATTTTCACCAACTCTACATCTGACAGGGGGGCTAATATCAAAAACATATAAAGAACTTAAAAACTGGACATCAGCAAACCAAATAATCCAATTATTAAACAGGTATAGATCTAAACAGAGAATTCTCAACAGAGGAATCTCGAAGTATGGAGAAACATTTAAAGAAATGTTCAACAACCTTAGCCATCAGGGAAATGCAAATCAAAACAACTTTGAGATTTCACATAAGTGGCAGCTCATGCTGGTGAAAATGTGAGGGTGAGACTGCAAACTTGTATAGTTGCTTGGAAGTCAATATGGTGTTTTCTCAGAAAATTGAGAATCTATCTATCTATCTCAAGACCCAGCTATACCACTCCTGGGCATATAGACAAAGGATATTCCATTCTATCACAAGGACATTTGCTCAACTATATCCATAGTAGCTTTATTTATAATAGCCAGAAACTAGAAACAACCCAGATGTCACTCAACTGAAGAATGGATAATGAAACTGTGGTGCATTCATATAATGGTGTATTGCTCAGCTATTAAAAACAATGACATCATAAAATTTACTTGCAAATGGATGGAGCTCGAAAAAAAATCATCCTGAGTGAAGTAACTCAGACCTAGAATGATAAATATGGTATGTACTCAGTTGTAAGTTGATATTAGCTATAAAATAAAATAGAATCAGGCTACAGTCTACAGATCCAGAGAGGCTATGTAACAAGGAGGGTTTAAGGGGTGTGGAGAGGTGGCAAGGATCTCCCTGGAAAGGGGAAATAGAATAGATTTAGCAGATGGGCTAGGGGGGGTGCTGAAAGTATTGGTGAACAAAAAGAATCAGGTCATAGGGGTTGGAGAAAATACTTAGAGGAAAAATGACTGGAATTAAGGGGCATTTCAGGGGCAAGGTGAGAACTTCGTGCTATGGGTACTCCATGGAACCTTTGAGAGTAACCCTAGCAAAGACTCCTAGTAATGGGGGACATGGAGCCTGAACAACCATCTTTTTTAAACTGACAAGGTCTGTTTAAAGGATTTAAGGGATTGAAACACCAACACAGCCACAGATTATCCTTCGACTTACAGATTGTCCTGCCTGCAGAGTGTGCTGGGACAGGAACCTAGCAGAATCGTTGTCCAAAGACCAGAGAAACTTCATCCAGCAACTGATGTGAGCCTGTAGACATATATTAGGCAGTTTCAGGAGTTCTACAGACGAGGGTATGGGGGATGGGGGAATAAGGGAAACCAGAGGGATTGGGGATACGCTATGAGAATAAGGCCCACAGGATCAACTGACCGACTCTGACCATGACCAGAGGAACTTACAGAGATCAGGAAGCCTGTTAAGGATATGTGACCTAGATCCTCTGTAGATCCTCTGCATATATGTTACAGCTTAGTAGCTTGGTGGTGGTGTAGAAATCCTAACAGTGGGAATGGAGGCTGTCTCTGACTCTGTTGCTACTTGTGAGAGCCTTTTCCTCCTACTGGGTTCCCTTGTTCAGCCTTGATGTGATAGTATGTGCCTGGTCTTATTGCAGTGTTTGGTTAATGTCCCTGGGAGGCCTGCTCTTTTCTGAGATCAGGAGGGTTGAATCTGGAGGGGACAGGAAAGTAGGGAAAAGAAGGGAGGGGAGGGAGTGGAAACTTTGGTCAGGATGTAATATATGAAAGAAGAATCAAAATGGACATATGATATTTTTTTTAAAAGTTGAACTTCTGAGGCCATAAATATGCTACAAGGGAAACTATGACTGGCAGTATCAGAGCAGTCTCTAGAACTGCAAAGAAAGTATAAGCCCCAAGGAGACGGAGGAGAGGAGATAAACACAGAGGGTATTATAGAGAAAGGGCAACTGATGGATCGATTATCTTCATTGTATAAGACAGTATCAGACAGCGGTGCTTCTTTTTTCCCCTCCCTAGACTGGTAATGAGCTGCTCATTTGCTGTTTGACTTTGCTTTGTCACATGCTTGATTATAAACACAGCTGAATAAATCACAGTGTGCGTGTGACACACTTCCAGGAATCTCTCTTCCTAGGTATGACTGATACTAATAATCGTGGGCAGAAACTTACACCTGCTTGTATGTAGTAATGTTAGTGCATGGTGGTATTAGGCACTCAGCTAGGGGCTTGGCTTGGAGAGGGAGAGAGCTCTGCTATATTTTCTGCTTTTATCAGTAAACAGATGATCCTGAATACTGATTCCTCACTTTAATTCCTGTGTTGATTTTCAAGGCATTATTTGAATGATATTTTCACCTTTCAGGAATCAGTAATGAGTTCGTCTTCTATCATTCCAGTAATAGGAAAAAAATTCAGGGAAATATAAGACACATTGTATAACCAGAGCCTTATCTTACAAAATAAAATGATTTACAACGTGTGTGTGTGTGTGTGTGTGTGTGTGTGTGTGTGTACGCATGCCTGTGTACAGATGGATTTCTAAGTAGAGGACAGAGGTCCATGTCAGGTCTTTTCCAGCTTAACTGTTAATTTTATTTGAATATGTATGTTTATATACATGTCTGCTTGTCTGTGTGTGTGCTACATGCATGCAGATATATATGGAGGCCAAAATGGGTATCAGGAACCTAGAACTAGCAATACAGATGGATGTGAATTGCCCAAGGTAGGTTCTTGGAACCAAATTCAGATTCTCTGCAAGAGCAGCAAGTGCTCTTAACCACTGAGCAATTTCTCTAGCCCTCTGTGAGCCAATTTTTCTTAATTGAACCTGGACGTTACCAACTGGTTAAGCTGGCTGTCCAGTAAGCCCCATGGCCCTACCTGAGCCTGTACCTCCAATGCTTTAATATCAGACCTACGGAGTCGTGTTCATGTTTGTTGTTTGTTTGTTTGTTCACTTTTTTAATGAGAGGAGGGGAGTTTTTACTCAGATCTTTACGTTTACACAATGAACACTTTCTCTGATTTGTTATTCTGGGAAATGTGCCTATTGTATAATGAGGTTATTAAAAGAAGTTGTAAGTTCTTTTGAATAAATTCTACATTGTCTATTATTGAACTGTTCCTGGCGTTGTTATTTTTATTGTCAGCATTAAATAGCAAACTTCAGTCAAGTTAAGGCATGTGAAATTTTACATGGTCTGTTCATTTACTTCAATATTCTAATGTTCTATTAAAGATAGAGGTAAATATAAGAAAGGAAACTCAGAGAACCCTTATCCGACAGCACTATATGTCCCAGGGAGACTTTTACAATAAAGTTCATTCTGTGTTTAGGTGTTTTGTAATTAGTCATTTTTCATCCTTTCGGCTCTCTTTCTAGAATTAGTTTGGGGGACAGGAACATCAGTGCCAATCCTTTCTTGAAGCTCTGACCTTTGGTCCTGTTAAGGTAACCCTTGTTGAGAAAAAGATAAGGTTTCAGGAAACCTTGTCAAGGTGAACAAAACAGAGTGGATTTACTATAGTGTAATCCTTTGTGTTAATAATATTTACCTTTAGGATTATGAAGATGTATCTATCATTGAGCAGCAGGCTATGATGTCCACTTAAAAAACAAGGGCATGGTGTGTTGGGGTAGACAAGGAAGTGGCTGTTACAAAGAATGATTTACAAGGACGTAGGGTTTCTGAGGAAGGTGTCTTCTCCTTTTTGATGTTCTGGAAAATTTCATGTGAGAATACTCATAAAAAACTCTGTCTATTCTTCTGAGGTCAAATTCCAAGCATTTACTTTGCACTTCTGCACTTTTGTTTGTTTATTTTTGTTTTTGTTTTCCTTTGAGGGCTGGAGAAGGGAACTAGATTTCTTTTGAGTTCAGCTTTTCAGGTTTTAAGTATAAAATTCCTAGTCTCTGGCCATTAGAATCTGTAGACAGTGTCAATTCAAAGACCTATTTCATCAAGCAATTATAATTTTGATCCAGTAATCCTCTAGAACCCATTTTTGGCAGTTGTTTCTAAAATATTTTCCAAACAATACTTACCACCATTAGATAAATGCCAGGTGACTATACAGAGCCAAATGCTTACCTTCTGCCCTGGCAGGGAAACATCAGAGTTTTGAGTAGTTGAATGCCCCCATGGTTATGGGAGGGTCACATTGCAACCACCTCCAAGGTTTGCTTGTGATTGCTAAATCAGTTGTGACATTGGGCAGATGGTTTACTTTCTCATCTACTCAAACTAACTCAGAAGGACCAGTTGGCCGGGGTCTTGAACTAGTTAGTCTGGATCACACTAGCTGGTTCACTTCCAAATTTAACTGCAACCTTTCTCAAAATGTGCCCTGAGATAATTTAATCCCTCCCTTCCTCTTTATTTCTGGGGAGACCTTAAGTCTTCCCAGAATTAAGTAAATAGTAAGTAATTAAGTAAATAGTTCAGTGCATAGAGTTAGAAACCTGTCAAGGGAATTTCCCATGAATGTAAGTTCAAGGAAGTTTAGTTGTTCTGATTCTTCTCAAAGGCTTTAAGAGGATGCAGTAGTCATAGCAATATGTTAGAGAGACAGGGCACTTCTCTCTAAGCCCTAATGCACTAGCAACAGCCCTATCCCTAAACTTTTTCAACTTGAACCTGGTATATCTTGTCTAGAATTCCAACTGCATCTTCAACCCCAAAGAGGGAAAGCTGAGTGAATCAGATTTTACACTATTGTGGCTCAGCCTTTATGACCAGCTAGCCCTCTTTGTCAATACCCAGAAGTACTCTGTTACACAGACATATGATGGTGATAAGTTAACAAATAAGACAAAAACATCTTTTCATTATGATCAGTATTCAAAATTTAAATAGCTTTGCTAAAGGTAAGACTGTATAATCCTGTTTTTCACAGAACATTTTATTATACCATTGCCATGACAAGACTAAAATAATTACATATGGCTTATTTAGAAGATACTATGTAGCTAGGTTGCCATTTTTGTTAATATGGTTTTTAAAGCATTTATTGTAATGCCTTCTTCTCATATGGGAAGAAAATTACTGAATTTGTTCATTTAAGATATACAATTTGGTAGCTTTTAGTATATTTAGAGTTATAAAGTTAACTCACAAAAGATGTGTTTTTTATTAATTAAAATTCTTTTTCCATTTCAAACAAAAGTACTTGGTTCTTTATGGCATTTTTATATATGTTCATCATTCCTATTCATCCATATTTACCACATTACCTTCTGACTTACATTCTTCTCTAATGCTGATCCCTTCCTACCTCCAAATGGTCCACTCTTTTATTTTCATGTCATACATAGACTTAGTTTATCTATATACACACATATCCTTACTAAACCCTACAGTGAAAAAAACCATAATATTTGGTAATTTTTATCACTTCAAAAAGAAACTTCATACTTTTTAATCTCTCAAACTCCCTTCCTATGTCCCTTAGATTTAAGAAACACCCAACCTACTTCTATCTTTACATATATATATGATATGTTAGGAAGGGTTTGTAGTCAATGAGAAAAGTTCCTTCTCTTTTTTACATTAAAAAAAAATACTTTTTCTAGCTTAGATTTTTTTTCCCTTTCCCAATACCATGGTGTGAAGAAATGGATATACATTTTTGTCCTCTGCTTTACATGTGAGCAACATACCTATAATTGAACACCACTTAGACAGAATAAACCATAAGGTCTGAAGCTTTATCCCATACCAAACCACACCACTGAGAAGAAAAGTAGATCTCACCTGCATTCTGATGAGAGGATGCCTTTGTACTTGAGATAGACTTTCTGTTTTATAAATCTGAGTCAAATATGGCCTAGAGTAGTAGAGTTGTTTTCTTATTACTTCTGTTACATGAGCCAGAAGACTGAAAAAATCAAAGTAAAGAGAATAGTTTGGATGATGTGTCCCAGGGTGTCTTTATTATCATCCTATCTTGGTCCTGAAATTAATAATGATGATGCCTTCCCCAATTTTTCACTAAGGCTTCGTCTTCTTATCTATTGGCTTTTTTTTGTGCTATTCAGCTTAGGGCAGGTTTGCCCTTGAGCTGAGAAGAGGCATCAGGCCTAGCAGCTATCCGTTTGACATCAGCAATGGAGAAGATACTTCTAACTGGATTAAAACTTTGTCCTTGAATTAAGTATCTTTGACTCTGACTGGCCTGACTACATATGAACTCTTTATATTCAGAAAAGCATTGCCTCTACATGGACCACTTGAGTAAAAGGAAAAGAATCATTTTCCAAGGGAAATCTTCATGTGTTACCAGGAGTTGTTCAAAAGGTAGATGAGGGACAGGTGAAACCACTGTGTGACTCAACAGTGATTTGGCCTGTTATGAAGACTCGGGTTTATAGTAGTGTTGCCACAAATCAGTTTCATTACTTTAAGCAGAGCCCTCAATATCATTAGGTCTTGATTCCCAGTGTATCACTTACAGAATAGCAGAAGTCCTAGAAGACCTTAGCTTAAAAGTCTAATCCATGGATGCGTTAGCTGGACAGTTTGACATTAAGCAGAAATGAGTAAGCTTGGCCATCTTTGCTGCAATTAGTATACCTTTCACCAAGGAGAACTGTATCCTCCAGCAAAAATAATCCTCTCTGGAGTTGTGAAGTTGTATGCTTTGATATTAACTGTTACCAACCGAGTAAAGGCAAAGTTTCTAACTCATCCTTGAACTATCCCAGCTGTACGCAGATGGGTAAAGGTTTTAAATTTTAACTTATTTATTTTACAACTATCCCATGCTAGATATCAAGATCTTTCCAACAATTTTTTTTACTTGTTTGTCATTTGGTTTGTTTTGGTTTGGTTGTTTGTTTTTTGAGATGGTTTCTTTGTGTAGTTTTAGCTGTCCTGGAACTAGCTCTGTAGACTAGGCTGGCTTCAAACTCACGAAGATCTGTGGGCCTCTGCCTTCCAAGTGCTGGTTTTAAAGGCCTATACTACTGTTGCCAGGCTCCAACTTTCTTAATGCTTATGTTAATTTTTGCATTAATTGTTGTAGAACCAATGGATTCCTAGAAATAGCAAGGGTCAATAAAAAATCATCTAGGATAACTGACCATTTTGATACTCTCTAAAAGAGTGGAAGGGGAAGGGCTATCATCTTGAGTTAGGAACTTCAGAAGTTAATGAGCAGAGAGCGAGTGTCAAATAAAGGATCTTAAGGTACTTGGTTCCTGTTCTTACTAATTAACAGACAGCTGGGTTGGCTTATGTTATGATTAAGGGAACAGGGACAAACCAGAGACTACCTAGGCATTAAGAGCCTTTTGTCTTCTGAGTTTTCAGTAAAAATTCAAATATATGAGTGTTCCAGATTATGAAGATTTAGATATGTCAGAAATCAAGAATTCCAACACTTTTATAAATCCCAAACTCACATACTTTAAGATTTTGACCAACACAAATTAGACTTTTGACTTTGAACTTTCTTTGATGTGGATGAATCACTCATGAAGGAGTTTAAATCGAGATCTCTTAAGTTTATGGCATGCTCTATTAGTCTGGATATGAGTTGCAGATACATTGGGAAGGAAGGAGTTTTACCAAACCCAAAGTGAGTGTCAGTCATGTACAATGCTATGTAAGTAGTGATCCCTGAAGCATATACCTGTCAGCATCTCTTCAGAAACAATGTGCTGGTTAGACGTTACCATACATACATGGGCTAATTATCAATGGGAGGTATATCTCGATTAGAAACTAAATGGCAAACATTCAAACTACTAATAGCAGACCTTTTCTTAAATATCAAAAAGAGGTGCTGAAGCATATCAGACAAACTAATCACAAGAAGGAAAAGGATAATGATGAATCTTGGCTAACAAAGCTCTAATAATAAGGAAGCTGGTGGATTTCAGCTGAGCGGGGTGTAGGCCTGCTCAGAAATAAATAATACAAACCACAAGACTTCTAAGACTGACTTGACCTTCCAGTCATGAACATTACAGAAAAGATTAGTTAGTACAGTAATGCTCATGTACTTTTGGTAAATATTAGGTTTGTAGGACTAAATGAGATATAGGTTAACATTTAGAGAGAGTTGTCTTTTCACAGAAAACCTGGAATGTCGTACCCCAAAATTAGTTCAGATATAAAAACTGATGAACATAGGCACATATACCAAGAAGGTTTATTCAGGTTTTATCAGGTCTTCTGAGAGACACAGGACAGAATCCTAAGCAAATCTAGAATGAACAGAGACAGAAGGAAATTGTGGCCTTAGGTTTCAAATTCCTGTGTGTGGGTTTGATTCTTATAATTTACATGGCTTTTCAGAACCACCTGTAACTCCAGTTCCAGGGGATCTGATGCCCTCTTTTGGCCTCTGCAAGTACTACATGCATGATGTGGTACACATAAACTCAGACAAGCAAACACATACACATTAAAAACAAAAAGAACAGTTATGCTTTTCGGATCATATATGGTCATTTCTCCTAAATTAATGCAGAGATTTTGATCTGTTCCCTCAAACGTTAGGAAAGAAAAATAGGAATACTTATTTAAGATACCTAGTGAAATACAAAAGCAAAGATCTCTGGTATTTTCATTCCACATCAAAAACCCAAGACCACGAAGGTTACTGTCTCATGATTAATGATAGGTCATTGAAGGGGGAAATAGAGAGTTTTATTACATCAGTTGCTACGCTCTATTTACTGTATCACAAAATGCCACAACATATCACATTTTATTACGATGATTCAGAAATAAGGAAGACAAAGACACTGGAGCAGGAACATCACTCTTCTCAAGTTACCCCACACAGTGCGACACGCTATGCTAGTTCCTATTTCATTGCTTACAAGGTCAGTTTTCAAAATACCAGAATATTATCTAAATAGCAAACTGGCTTGACCAAACCAATGCACACTACTTTCATGTTAAAAAAAATTAGTAGAAATGTTGATATAGTTGTGGGCTTAAACACCCAGTGAAAGATTTGTCATGAAGAAAATATCGTTATTTCAGCCCCTTGCCTCAGAAAGCTAAGAATTAAATGAAGTTAATCTATTTTTTTTCTTTAAAGAAAAATAGGAGCCCCCATCAGTGGATGATCAGTAAAGAAAAATTCCAGTTCTAAATCAGAGGGCCTTGAGGACCTGTTCTCTCCACCTCAGAGACCAAGCAGATGCTCCATCATTCCCTACTTAAAAGAAGTTGTTAGTTGTGAAGTTGTTAGTTTTTTCTTTCTTCCTTTGTTTCTTTCTTCCTTTCTTTCTTTCTTTCTTTCTCCTTTCTTCCTTCCTTCCTTCTCCCTTCCTTTCTTCCTTCTTCCTTCCTTCCTTCTCCCTTTCCTTCTTCCTTTTCCCTTCCTTCCTTTCTTCCTTCTTCCTTCCTTTCTTCTTTCTTTCCTTCCTTCCATCCTTTTTCCCTTCCTTGTCTTTCCCTCCCTCCCTCCCTCCCTCCCTCCCTCCCTCCCTTCCTTTCTTCCTTCCTTCCTTTCTTTTCTTTTACTAAAGAAATCAGTTTGACTTGGAATATGGCTAGGACTGCTTAAACCCAAAATCTGAAGATATTTTCAAGAATAGAATTCATTACTACTACTTAGGGACACCATGCTATACAAAAGGTCTCCTGAACTAATTCTTCCTAATTGAAATCTTTCAATGTTTAACCAGCATCTTCCCAAACACTCTCCAACCTCACCTTTGGGAGGTGCTATCCCACTCTCTGCTTCTATGAGTTTGATTTGTTTTGTAACATTCCATTCCACATAGAACTGAGCACATGCAATGCATTTGCCTTTTGTGTTTGGCTTCTTTCCACTTAACATAATATTTTCTAGGTTCATCCATGTAATTATGAATGACAGGACCTCCTTTTCTTTTAAAATTGGCTCAAGCTTCCATTGTTTATTTATGCCATGTGTTCATTATCTGCCTATCAGTTGATGCTTAAGTTAATTTCAGATTTTATCTATTGCAAGTAATGCTACAGTGAGCAGATCATCCTTTTTAGAAGATATCATTTTCTTTGTAGTGGCATTATAAGATAATGTGGAATCTGTATTTTTAAATTGTTTACCTGCCTGCCTGCCTGCCTGCACATGTAGAGGTCAAAAGAGTTCATCAAGTTTCCTCTTCTATCACTCTCTGCCTTATGTTTGGAGGTTCTCACTGAGCCTGAAGCTTGGTATTTCGGCTAGGCTGGAGGCCAGTAAACTTATACAATATGTCTCCATTCCCCCAAGAATGTGGTTATTGGAATATACAGCTTTTCTCTGGCTGGGAATTTGAACTCAGATCCTTTTACTTTTGCAGGAAGCAGTCTTACCCACTGAGCCATCTCCTAAGCCTTTTAATTTAAGGCACTTTCATACTATTTTCTATATAGGCTCTAAAGCAAAGAGCATGGAATTCAGTTTGTACTCCTCCAACAGTGTGCTAGGATTCTTTTTGTCCTGTGTGTTTTCTTCAACTCTTGTATCTTTTGCTATTTTGATAATGCCTGCTCTGAAAGGTGTAAGTTAACATTTCATTGTGGTTTTACTAGCATTTCAATAATGAGTAGTATATTGAGTATTTTCCTCCATATGTACTTTCTTTTGCAAGACACGTACTTCTTTGTGTCCTTTCCCACATTTGTAATTAGGCTATTTGTTTTCTTGCTGTTTGAGTTCCTTATGCATTTTGGATATCACTAAGTATATGACTTGTGAAGATTGTAGTTCATTTCATAAGTTACGTCTTCACCTTGTTGATTTACCCTTTTGCTATGAAGTAGTTTTTAAATTTAACATACACTCATTTGTCTTTGTATATGAATGCAGTTGCCACTGCAACTTCTGTTACGTCCAATGTGTCTTGGTCTATTGCATCTCCCAGATGTACGATTGAATGTCATGTCCCTAGTCTCTAGAGACCACCTTGCCCTAAAGCAATCCTCCCTCCATGATCTTTCCTGGGCTCCATCAAACCACTCTACTGAATGTCTTCATAGAACATACATAATAGGAAATCATCTTTACTTACTGCTTTGCCCTGGTAGTAAAGTCAAGATTAGAGGAGCCAGGTAAATCTAGTGTGTTGTTCTCAGCTCCTGGCCCCATGGTTCTTTAATGAGGGAGCAATAAGGTTTGAAGACCCTTTGAATAGATGTAAATATCTAAATTATCTCAGGAGAAATATATCTTTGAATACAACATTAATGTCCTTTTCTGTCCGTCTAGTTCATTGCCTTCATATCAATAGAATGATTGTCAGAGTTTGATTTTTCTAGGGGGAAGGAGAAATGTGTTGTTTTCCTCCGTTAGCACAGGAGAGCCCTAGGTTGTTAAAGGTCTTCTTCATAGTTTTGTGATAAGAGTTTGGACTCATATTTCCTGATATCTTGGGGGTAGTTCTCATTGTTAAGGGTGGGCTAGATGTGTCATGTAGCTATAGATTCCCTCTCTGTGTGCTGTATAATGTCTTCTCAGTACTCAGCAAGTACACAATGTTTATCTGATTTAATAAAAAATCAGATTATCAGAGTATATAATCACCAAATAGTCACTAATGCAGTTTTTTTGTTTTTTCTTTTTTTTGTTGTTTTTTGTTTGTTTGTTCTTTAAAGAAAAACAGACCTTGCAGGGCAACAGAAATCAGATATTATTGTGAAATTTCACAGGATGGATCATTGTCATTAAGAATAAATGCCAAAATAAAGACTAAGGCTAGTCAACTGAGTTTGATTTTTCCTTAAGGATCAACTGCACAGAAACACTCCGTTTGTGAAAAAAATGACTTCATCAAAATTAACAACTTTTACTGGTATCCAGGCATGGTAAAGTCTTCTTGTCTTATTTACACAAGCAGCCACAAAAATACAGGAGCCTACTCTGGAGAACCTTGCTCTTAAGTTAAAAAATGGATGTGAAAAATCGCAAGTGTGTTTTGTAGTCATTTTTCTGGTTATTGATTCAGAGAGCTGAAAATTAAAATGCAAGGCTCATAATATAGCTGTCATTGGTTATATTTGAATGACAACAGCTGAGGAAAGTGTAGGATTGCCCTAAAGGTGGCTATGTAAATACCTGCTTTAATCATTAGGAATTCTCTTCTTTCTAACCTTATACTGGCTCTGGATTTAGTTTGTTGAAAACTTGTGCTGGTTTCTAAGCTGTTCCTTAAGGTGTTAGGTTGAAGGCTTTTGTTTGTTTTAATCAAATGGCCCCAAACTCATGACAACCCAAGTCCTGGGATTATAGGTGTTTGCCACAATGCCTGACTTTGAGACTTTTCTTGATGTAGCTACTAATTGCTATGAGCTGTCTTTCTGAACTGTAAGGTTGTGTCCCATGTCTTGATACATTGTTTCTATTTTCAGTTGTTTCACATTCTCCTGTTTCTCTTTTATTTTCATTGATTCATTGGTGGTTCAGGCGTGTTAGCGGGTATTTCTAAGGATTGTTCTTTTGAAATATTCTCTCTTACTGATTTCTTGTTTCATATCACTGGGTTGCAACAATACTTGGGATGATTTAGAAGTTCTCCCATAACAGCTTGTGGCTTAATATGATCTATCCTGGAGCATGTTTTATATTGGGTTGAATATTGTCAGTATATCTATTAGATCCACATTGCCTAAAGAAGAGCTTAAGTCTGCTTTCTCTGCTCTGTCTGTCTTGTGATCTCTCCATTATTGAACACGAGGAATACGAGGCAGAACTCCACAATGATGGTACTAAGCTTTCTCTTTTCCTTCAGATTGTCTGCTATATACATAAACATGTATGTATGCATATACATAGTACCGCAAGAAGTTCTGAAAAAAAAATTGAGACAGGCCATCATTCTGAAGCTGGAGCTGCCCTCAGACACCTGGTGATCTGTTTTAGCCTCCCCTGGGCTGCAATTATGTGCATATTAGTTACTATATCCAGCTAAGCTCCCAGACATTGAATCCATAGTCATTTTATAAATGACAGAGGCCATGGTAAATGCTTTACTGGGCTCTATTGTAATACTCACATGGTCTTTATGGTTGTTGTGGTCTTTGTTTTGCTACAGGTTAAAT
This sequence comes from Grammomys surdaster, assembly GCF_004785775.1. NCBI lineage: Eukaryota > Metazoa > Chordata > Mammalia > Rodentia > Muridae > Grammomys > Grammomys surdaster. Next base: position 643,227 of record NW_021604754.1, on the reverse strand, counting down.
AACCTGTTACTTACCACAGCAGCCTGTAATAATCAGCAGTGCTTAATTCAGCCACAAGGCTATTTATCATTATGACCCTATCTAGCCAACTGCAGACTCACTCTTAAATTTAAGATCCACCATGTTCTATGATATCCTACTGGCATTTAAAGATGTAGGACCATGGTCCATAGTCATAATTTCCCTTGCATGGATATGCACTCATAATCCACACACTGGATAAATGCTTCACAGTCCTTTCATTGCAATGACCTTGACATTTACAACTCTATCAAGTTCTGTTTTTTTAATGAGTTATGATTTATTAAATATCATGACCTATCAGTAGGCTTCTACTTTGAAAGCCCTTGATCTTAATGCTCTTTTTAGACTTTATGCTGCCTGCCATCTAATTATCAAAAGTACACATTGAATCTGACAAAATGAAGCAACAGCACGGATCAACTACTATGGGTCACCTCGGGGCTTCTCAAGTTTGATTTTGTTTTCTCACCTTTTGTCTTTGATTGCATTGTCTCACTCCCAAGACTAGCACCTTTTTATGAAAACACTTGAGTATCAAATGCTACCTGGCATGCAGAATTTGAGTCCAGCCCAACATAGTTATTGTGTTCAAGTCTAGGTCCACTTCCCAGAACCTCTTCTCCCATCCCTCGACCTTTGCTCCAGTTCTTTCTGTCCACTGCACCTTTTCCTGTACATGAGGTTGACATTCTACACCTCCACCCCCAAACTTGCCTGGTGGAGAGAGAGCCCAAGGAAGAATGCTGACACGCGTTGCATTCTGGTTATTCCCTAATGGCAATCCTTTCTTCTACTTCACCTAAAGCCGTACGACAGTCACTACATTGTCCCCTAACATTGGCCAGCTAGTTTTGCAAAGAAGTTTAAAACAGTGTCTATATGTGTGTATTTAATGTAAATACCTATCCTGACCCCTCAAAAGACTTTTAATAGGCAAGCAAATGAGCTTTATTTGAAAATTGTACTTTGTTTTGATAGTTCAAGCTCTATCTGTTTTTATTCCAGCCAAATGTCTAAGAACATCCTGTAAGGGTAAGCTAGCATGTAGAGAGCTGGTGAAACAGCAGCATGCAGAATATGTTTTGTGGCACTCCTAAATGGAACATTATGCTGCTGGCTTCCAATTATACGACTGTTATTTGAGCAAGTTTCCAAGAGCAGCTACAGATAGGAAAATACAGCAAAATAACTTCACTAATTCAAAATTTTATTTGGTGTCAAAGTACCTTGAATTGGACGAATAATTTCACCATTAATTTATAAGACACACTTCTAGAAAATATTAGTTTTATTATTAGTGTGCTTTTAGAAATATATTGAAGACATTAACTCCAAATTCATTTAACTGATGTCTTTCTTGATGCAGATAACTTTTATATCCACTTAGGTACAAAAGTTTTGTAAGAAAGATAACACTTTTATTGCATTATAATTTCATATTTTACAAGTCATAATGCAAACTCAGAAGCGTAAATATATATACATGATGCAACCAGATGGCAATGTAACCACTAAAGGATTCAAAATGTAAAACTAGAATTTTAACAGGCAAAATACTTCATATGGCTTTTAATGGAAAATAACTGTTTAGAAATGTCTTGTTATTGCCCCATTCGAATCATACCCCATCAGATGAACACAAAACTATCATCTCCATTCCAGATGGCACATTTCATCTAAGCCAACCTTGTACACATGTATGCAACTTCTGTAAATATACATATATGTACATATGTACAGATAGCAGTATACAGTACACAGATACGTCTGCTTTAATACCCCTGAACATCTTGGTTGAAACTATTACAAGGTTTCTATTACAAAAACTACTTGGAAAGTTGTCATAACTTCATGGGATTGAAGTTTAGTCCTATAGAATTAACAGGAAAAAAAATGTGAGGTTATAAATACATTCTTTACAAAAAGCTGAATAGTGGTCCCGCACTTGTCCTTTATATTACAGGAAAAAAAAATGGTTTTATTCACTTGAAGGTATTTACATCTTCTTTGTCTTGGTTTCTGCATGAAATATACAAAAGAGGTTAAGGTGATCATGTTGTCATAGGTGTTGTAGGCAGGCCTATTTGTTAGGTTTTTCTACTTGTTCATGTTTGTCTAAGTTCCAATTCTCTTCTTTGGAGTTGTTATTGATTTCTAGTTGCCTTGTATTACTGCTGCTGCTGCTGCTTCTTTTGGTGTTCTGGGAACACTGGGCGACTTTACTTCTAGGAACAGGAAGAAAAGATTTAACTCTTGAGACACCCAACTCAGTCTTTGATTTATTGTTGCTGCATTCGGTAGTTTGATGGCTGCTGAGAGGACTGGCTTCCTACAAGAGAGGAGAAACCAACAGGTTTATCAGAGTTGCCCAGCCCAGTTGCCCATCCTCTTCCTCTCCTCTTTGTGTCTGAGTAAACCTGCAGGAGTTTCTCCCTGTCTGGGGAGAGCTAACAACTGACTACAGTGGACTTTCTGCTTGATTTTTGTAAGACATGCTTTCTGGCCTCACCCTCCTCTTAAATAAATATTTGCAGGCATCACAGAGACAAGAGATAGAGTTGTAAGTCTCCACATCAATAGGAATTTCATAGACTTTTAGGTCTGAGAACATCAAACTGAACAAGCTCAACTGTTATAGTCTAGATATTGTATATCCCTACCAAATGATCATTATGTTCAAGGCTTGGTGCTCAGCTGGTGGCATCAATCATTCATAGGCACTGGATCTCAAGAAGTCTGACTTATTCAGTTTACTGGGTTTGTAACTGATGGTATTATTAGGAAGTGAGGTGAACTGTAGGTGGAGCCTAGATGGATGGGATAGGTAACTGAATGTGTGTGTGTGTGTGTGTGTGTGTGTGTGTGTGTGTGTGTGTGTGTAATGAAGGTATGTCTTTAAATCATTATTTACATGTTTATGTGCATAGAAGTGGATGTCAGAGGCCAAGCAGTAAGTCAGTCCTCTTTTTGTACTATGTAGGTTACAAGTATTCAGGGCCTCTGACTCTTTATGTGCTTTTTGACTACCAGGGTGTTCTGTTTCCCCACAGGTCCAGAAACAACAGAACTGGCAAACTGTGGGCTATAAGTGCTGAAATCATGGGCTAAAATATATCTTTCACCCTTTTCAATAATTTCCTTTAGGTATCTGTCGTAGTGACAAAAAGCTAACTCACCAAACAAGTACTCTGTGGGTGACCTCCACATTATGTTACCTTGGCTAACTCACAGTTTTATATATCAACAAATGGGTTTTAAGCCTTTACTAGAAGATAACACTGTCCCAGTTATTTGGCACACAACAAAGAACATAAGAAAACCATCCTGCTCTACCAGACTGTACATTCTAGAAAGGAAGGCTCCTGCTTAGCAATTTTGTGCCTTAGGTTTCTCAAATCTTCATGAACATAGGCTGGTCTGACTGTTTAGTGTGGCAGAGCCACTGAAATCACCTGGCCAACATTCCCCAGTTTTCCCACAAGGAACTTGATGTGGAATTAGCTGAGAGAATCTGTACAGTCAGAACAAAGAAGGTGGAATTCCCCAGTGTTTCCCCAGTTTCAATCAACAGCAGTCCTTTGGCCTGTATTGTATCAAACTGTGCAAAGCTCTGAGACTGTTAACACTGCTTTGTCGGTAATAATGCACCCCACATAGCAATGCAATCACTGAATGAGTTAAAACTCGAGTTTAATCGATCAAACAAAGACAACTTGGAGTGGAAGGCAAAAGTTTGCCTCAAACTGGCTGTGGTATCCTCTTGAAAGGCTGAAATCACAAAAGATGCTAGCTCTAATGCTGAAATCAGTTTGAGCAGTGCTGACAGGCTGGGCTCCCAATATTCAGATTTAGTGGTCTTGGGTGGGGCATGGGGAGATGGCTTTCAAACATCTTCCACATGTGTAAAGTGTATCCAAACTTTACAACTTTCCTTGACTCTTCAAGATCCTCTTTTCTACAGTGGTGGCACTGATCTGAGCCTTCTCTTTTCACACAGTTGGAGATTTTTTCTAACTGCCCATTCTGGTTGAATTGTCCCTAACTGATTAGTTTGTACCTTTAGCTCTCACTTATGCTTGAGGACAGCATTTAGACCCACTGATCAACATAATCATCCTTGGTCCTCAACCTGCCTTTTTAATGTAATTTTTCTAAGGCGTCTCATTTGACACATTACAGGTTACTACTGCTCTTTCAAGTGAGCAGGAGTCACCAGCTATCTCTAATATCTGCCTTCCTCTTCTACCTAATGTAATGTTCCTTGCAAAATCAGTAAATAATTATGGAATTATGGCAGTGTTGGTGGAGGCAAAAAAGTATGGAGTGGGGGGCGGATTAAAGTTCTCATTGGCTTCAGAAGTCCCAAATTCCTAGGTATAAAGGCCTTTTAAAAGTCTACCCCAAATCTCTGCTCCCCTCCATTTATAATTTATTAAAGTCCTCATAAGCTCTCCATATGACCACTGAACCACCCTGAAATCACTGAAGTGAAATCCACTGCTGCCAGATCTTCAGACCCAGCTATTTGAAAATGCTCAGCCAGCTGCGAGCAGCTCTGATCTACCTTTGTCTGGAGCTTTCAACACGTTCCTAATGAGTAAAAGGCAGTGAGGGGGCAATCTGAGGCCTAGAGCACAAATATCTGTAGGGGAAAGAAGGTGTGGCCTGGGAGAGAAAATACTTTCTTTCAGCTAGGTTTGCTCTTTAGGGAATCAGTACACAGCTGCATTCTGTTGTTTTAGCACCAGCAAACTGCAAGTAAGCCTGGGAAGAGGGTTGAGCTATACACACGCCAGTCTGTGCTCCACTACAGCACAGCATGCTATTGGTGCAGAAGAAGATGAAGGAAAACCACAATCATCTTAGCATGCCTGGTTTTCTTTGAAAGCCTATGGATGCTAGCAAGTTGTGAGACATAAGTACTTATGTTATTGTTTAAGAAGGAGATATACTTCCATAAGCTTAGGGACCGAATGCTTGGCTCCTAGTACTGGTTTGGGAATTTCTAGAAAACTCCAGAAGTAAGGTTTAGGTGGCAAAAAGTAGGTCACCAGGGATGGGTCCTTGGAGATCCTTGTCTGTCCTTCTGTCTCGCTCTTTCCTTCCTGTTTACAAAGAAAGTAAATAGCTCTCCTCAGCCACAAACTCCCTCAGCCGTGATGTTCTGCTTAAGTACAGGAGACAAATGATCTTGAACCAAAATCCCTGAAAGCATGAGACAAATATCTTCTCCCCTACATTGTTCTGGTTAGGTGTCTAGTCAAAGTCACACAAAACAGAACGAATATGGACCTGCTTGTTGGATACTGGATAGTGAGGATCCTGTCCTGAGACTTAACTGTAAAATCACAGTCAAGACACCATAACGGAACATCATGGGGCTCAACCATTGCCCTAGTAAGGTCTACTGGTTACTCTTCTGATTGCTGTGATGAATCCCAAGCAACAGAGGGGAGGAAGGATTCGAATGGCTCAGAGCTGAAGGGATGCAGAGTTAGGCAGGAAAGGCTGCTGTAGTCAGGAAGTAGAGAGTGATGGATGGTGACTGTGTATCGTGCTCACCTTTTCTATACTACTCAGGCCAGGTCTTCTGTCTATGGGATGAGAGCCATCTACCTCCTATGTATGTCTTTCCTCTTCAGTTCAACCTTCCTAGAGTCACCCTCACAGACACAGCAGAGGTGTGTTTCTATGTTGATGCTGAAGTCGGTGAAGCTGAGAAGATTATAAGTTGGGGATTGGCCTTATGTGATAATTTGGTCTAAAATACAGTAGACTGCATATGTTATTTAGTGGTACACCACTGTCTAGCATGGGGAAGGGCCTGGGTTCCCTCCCTGGCATAACAAAAGGAAGGAGGAGCATGTTAAGAGAAAATAATAAACATAGTACCTAGCTATAGAATGAAAATGGAAATCTCACCAGCTTTGATGAATTATCTTTGATAAAGTACTAGGTTCTCAAACGGGAAAGGAGATAATGTGGTGGTGTTTTTTTTTATTTTCTTTTATGTACACTGGTGTTTTACTTGTCTGTGTAAGGGTGTAGGATCTTGGAGCTATAGACACATGTGAGCTGCCATGTGGGTACTAAAAATTGAACCCTTGTCCTCTGAAATGTCAGTCAGTGCTCTTAACTGTTGAGACCTCTCTCTAGCTCTATGGTGTATTATTTTTTAATTCTGTCCTTTGGTCTGCAACACAAAGACAAGCAGAATGACTACATAAATTACTAAAAATTCTAACAGCTAGAATATGTTTAGGAAGTCCAGGCTGAGTCAGTTTCTGGAGGTATGAGGAGGGGGTTAGGTCCATGGAAGCTCACTTGGGCTTAGTGTAGTCACGGAAATTCAAGGTCTGAGTGTGCAAATCAGAAAACATGCTTACAGAGAGTGAAGGCATGATGCTCCCGACACTCTGGCAGCCAAGCATAGTTTTAGGGTTTCTTTCCCAAAGATCTTCAAACAGGAGCTTTAAGGATTTTTTAAACCTTCTTGGCCTAAAGGTCCCAAGGTCTCCCATACAATCCTCTAATTAAAACTCTAATTTATTTTGCTAAAGTTGTTTTAAATATGTAACCTGAACAAACCATTTTTAAATCAGAGCAAGCCATTCATGTAATAGTAAGTATTTTCCCCAAAGCTAAGATATGATGGTCTCCTTAGATGCTAAAGAGGGAAGGAGACAGGTTGCCTCTGGCAGACAGGGCTGTGTCAGGGGTAAGGGAGTTGAAGGAGAAGAGAAAGAACTGGGGCAGAGAGACAGATACAATTCATACATGGAAAAGTTAGATGATGGAATAGTAGCCTCTCTGAAATTATATGTGGGAAAAAAGGAAGTGTGTAGAAAGTAAAGACAGACAAAAGCTACATCTTAGAGCACTGGATATCATGCTTGGCTACACATGAGAACCCAGGGTCCTGTCTGTACCTTCGTCTAATCACACCAGAACATTTAGAGGGCAGAGTTCAGGAAGTAGAGATTTACAAAAAAACACCTTAAAGTGGATGTCATTACATTTTGCCACCAGAGATGAAGATTAGTCTGACTTTATGTCATTTAGGAAATAAAAAAACATTCACAGTATTTGCCATTTATATTGATGATTTACGTGGTTTGCTGTTTTGATTAAGAAACAGTTACCGTCCTTCACTGTCAGAGAGTTACACAGAGCCAGGAGGAGCAGGTTCTTGATGGAGTATGCCTTCTGGCCATGAAGGAGAAAGTAATTTCAGTTAATCCAGAGTGCTCTCACCTCTAAAGGGAGTTATTTCCTGATAAGAGGAGAAACTGGGCATGGAACCAAGAAATGCTGGGTGAGTTGTAAACAAGATAGAGAAGGAAGGACTCTGCCAGCATCCAGACAGCTGGGGCTTTTTGCCCTCTGCTGGCAGCTCCTGAGAAGAGCATCTTTTAGTGGGGAGAGGGTCCCCCCTCCCCCCCCCCCCACACACACACACAGGCACACACGCACACACAGGTGCCTTCACTATAAAAAGAAAGAAATCAGGATGCAGCTATCCTAAAACTGACAATCAACTGCACATAGTTCTTAAGAGGTGAGGCAGATAAAGGACACCTTAAGCTCCCTTCTAAAACAAAGCTTTGTATCTGGTTGTAGCCTGCATCATTTTCAATACTATATTCTTATGGACAATGGTTTATAATAGAAAAATAAGGTTTCTCTATTAGACATTTAAACAAAAAGCAACATTGTCTAACATTTTTTGCTTTAGTGTAGGAGTTTGAACCCAAAGATCTATTTGTGCTAAGAAAGGAAAGCACTCAGTACTGAGCCAGTCTTACAGTGAAAGACAACAACAACAACAACAACAAAATGACTTGGTACTAGGGTGGAATTGTTCATTAGTGCTCATTATTGTGTTTTGTGAGATGCTCTGGGCCCATTCCTCTATGCTATACAATGAATCCTAAGGAATGGTTCTAGGGGGCCAACCAAAGCTCAGAGAAGCTCTCACACATGGATAGTGAATTAAGATTTTATAGGTGGCAGAAAGACAAACTCTGAATAGAATAATTTCAAACAAATGCTCAGAAAGGAGCAAGGACTGTGCAAACCTTCTCCTGGCAGGGAGAGAGGTCTTTATAGCATGCTATGTATTTTATTAGGGCCTTCATCCCACTTCCTTCCTTTCAATACAGACACCACTAACGAGAACGAATGAACCACAGCTGTAGGAGCTGTGGATCCAGAACTGTAGGATAACCAGCTAAAGATTAGTCATTTAATAGTTACACCATGCCCACTTTAAAACCTGCCCCACCTGCCCTTGCACACAGCGGTCTTTGTAAGCCGTTGTGGGGGTAGATGTGAACAGGAAGGGAATGGGAACTCAACAGAGCTCATTAAACACAGAGCACATATTACTTCCAAGTAAGTGCTTCTAGGTCCCATAGATCCTCACAAAGCAATGGATGTGTAGGATTTCATCCAATGTTCCTGTTCACCCAGACCACCAAGTTGTTCTGTCCCTTATGTGGGCTAACACAATCCACACAAACCTTGGCCCTTCTGTTTACCTCTTGGACTTGATTTTTGAAAGACTATCTCTCACTAAAACTCAAAGAAAAGGAGAATGTCTAAGATCGTGATGTTACCATTCAGCCTTTGCTGTGTTTAACTCGCGATTCGTGAAATGCAAGAAGTCTTATGCTGTTTGTCAAACAAAAATGGAAACCAAGACTTTAAGATAAACCTCAAAATTTTGAAATATAATATCAAATGGTAAGAAAAAGTTAGATCAGCATATTTCTTGAACATTTTAAAATCTTAATTGATTCATGTATACTTTTTCCTGTTTCTTCCCTCAGTGTAAATTACATAGTCAGGTCGAAAAGTCACTTCCACAACAAACCTTTTTTTCCTCTTATTTTGCACAGAAAACCATTTACCTTCTGTGGCACTGGATTCCTCGGGTTAGCAGGTGCTGATGTGGCAGGGTTGGTTCTTGAACTATCAAACTTCCTTAAGTCATCCCTTGAATCCACAATCTGGAAAAGACACAGCCCACTGAGTCCAACCTCCACTGTTACACTGTGGCTCACATAAAACACAGCCAAACACCACCACGGAGAAGCCAAGAAGAACAGACACCCACTTCCCTAACAGTGAATACCTCTAGGGAAGATGTCTCCAGACTCTGTCCTGCTCAAAGGATATTTTTTAATATACCAAAGACAAAGAATCTATTAAAAAGGTATCTCTCATGAAAAGCAGAAGATAAAAAAAAAATCTACTTGGCAAGCTAGAACAAAACAAACAAAAAAAATTAGTATGTGACTCATTGTCTCATCTCATTTTTCCTGTAGATAAGAATTTCAGCTCATTTCCAGCAAGGTCGAATAAGGCAGTCACTTTTCCTTTTCCTAGAGAGTTCAAGTGTTCATCTGAAATAGCTGAGTCTGTCACTAGATCTCCAGTACATTGTGACTGTCTTTGCTCCCTTCCAAGTAAAAGTGGTTCTGGAGGAGGCTTGGTCATATGCAGCCCAGACAGAAGAGTGCCGAAACAGGTTCAACTTGATGCTATTAATGTTTTCTTTGAGATTTTGAGAAACTGGTTTCTATATCTGGTTCTCAAGTTTCACATCTTAAAGACCATGACAGTACATAATATACAGGAGCACTTTTTTTGCTTATTTGTAAAGAATGTTGCTACAACTCTGTCTATAACCTGGATCTGCTATGAAGCCTGTATCTTACCGATAGCTTATATACCAAGATCGGTGATGATAATGTCTGAGAAACTAAAACTTAGGCTTTTGTATAAAGCTACTTATGGAGAGAGATGCTGAGCTCAAGGGAAGCCTAAGCTACCATAGCAGATTCTCTCTACCATAGCAGATTCTGTATCAAAACAAGAAGACGGGCAGCTCAGGGATAGAATACCTGTCTAGCATGTAAACTCTGGGTTTTATCCCCCATATTGCACACACACAAAAATCTTCCCCAAATCAAAAGACTGCTCAAATAGATACAGAATTTTATGTTCAGATGTTTCAGAGGAGAACAACAAAGCCCCTACCATCCAACGGTTTGGGAGAAATAAATTTTCTGAGCAAAGCAAAGGATGACTTGATTTATAGCATCAACAATGATACATGATAAGACATTTCATTTAGGGGATGCATTTTAGGATATTGCTCCTAAAACAAAATTTGTGTACCTAAAATTTGGTACATAAGCATCCTGTTGTAAAGGCAAGTCTCTATTGGACAGAGCCTGACCCTGAGCCTGGGGAATGCTCACCTTGCTTATATCAGACTCAGATTTGCTGGAGCACATACTCTGGAGTTCTTTGACCAAATCTGCTTCATCATCTGAACCCAAAGAGAGTCTGTGGTCCAAAGTCAATGTCATCGATAGATCATTCTCTAAGGACCTATTACAAAGACCAGAGGAGAGTTTTTCAAAAATGGGAACAAACCAGTTACCAAATAGAGAACTCTAGACACTCTACCTTCTGAACTTTGAGATGAAGAAGAGTTTCCAATATCCTCCCAAGTAACTCATAAAGGTCATCTAGGGCAACAACAGCCCTATACCAAGAGATGTGAATACTAGCTGGTTTTCTCAAGATATCATTAACTTCCAGCCAAGAAACTCTTAGTTGGATAACAGTTGTTTTTCCACAAAGAAAGCTGTGTAGGTGTAGACTCTTCTTATCCTCTTTCTCCCCTTTCTCTATCACTTAGGTCTGACAAAGTGAAGTTAAAGCCACAAAGGTTTACCAACATGCCTGCCCAAATGCTGAACAAGGATGAGAGCAATGGGCATGCCAACATGGACAGGGAAGAGCTCACAAGGCCTCGGTACTACACAAAGAACTACAGGCACTCAATAAAAGCTGAACAAGGGAGAGGCAGTCTTCTCCAGGGAAGAGCAGAACCAATGTAAAACATACATAAAAATACATACATACAGAAATCCATAGATACAGTAACATTATACAGACTAAGCAGGTAGTAGTTAGGAATTCTAAAGAAAAGAGAGAGCATGATGGGAAGGGAAGGGGACGGTTTAGAGCAGTGGTTCTTAACTTCCCTAAGGCTGCGACGTTTAATAGGATTCTTCATGCTGTGGTATCCACAATTATGAAATTCTTTTGTTGCTACTTCACAATTGTATTGTTTTACTGTTATCAGTCATCATGTAAATATCTGATATGCTGTAGATCTGATATGCAATCCCAAAGGGGATACAACCCATGGGTTGAAAACCAGTGGTTTGTAAGGACAGAAGGTAGAAACGCTGTAGTTATATCAAAATTTATAAAAAGTAATTGGCAGCTGTTTGGGGTCTAGGGTGGGGAGAGGGGAACATGTGTTAGTATAATACATTGGAACAAAACAGCCATGCTGTTTCTGTAAATCTAGCATTAAAAAAGTTATTGATAGATTGTCTAAATCAGTGATTTTCAACCTTCCTAGTGATGTGAGACTTGAATACAGTTCCTCCCGTTGTAGTGATTCAACCATAAAATTATTTTTGTTGCTACTTCATAACTGTAATTTTGCAACTTATGAATTATAATGTAATTATATGATATGAAGGATGGTCTTAGGTGACTCTGTGAAGTATCCTTTAGTCTACCAAAGGGATTGTGACTCACAAGTTGAGAACCACTAGTCCAAATGTTCACAAATGTAAGCCTTCTTATAGATTAGTTAAATGATAAAGCTTGATTTTAAAAATGAAACCTAGGGGCTGGAGAGATGGCTCAGAAGTTAAGAGCACTGGCTGCTCTTCCAGAGGTTCTGAGTTCAACTCCTAGCAACCACAGGATGGTTCATAATCATCTATAATGAGATCTGGTGCCCTCTTCTGGCCTTCAGGTGTACATGCAGGTAAGATGCTGTATACATAAATAAATAAATAAATCTTTAAAAAAAAATGAAACCTAGTTCTCTAACTTTATTTAACAAACTAAAAAAAAAATGGGTTTTATATTATTACACTTAGGGAACTTAACAAGATTTCATTTAAAGTTTTATTAATGCATTGCCTTCCAGTTAATGATATTTATTACTCCAAAATCATATTACTGTTATAGTAGCTGCAAAAATAATGCTAACAATATATCAAATACTTAAAATAAAGTTAATTAATTGTTAAGCTCAAGTTTTAATTAAAGTTAGTTATATAATTCAACTCAAGTTTTCTTTGATGCAAGTGACATTGGAAAGGGAACTTACTGTTGCTTTGACAGAGAGGAGTTTCTGTTCATATTCAGATGTGGTATAGTCTTGTTTCTCATACCTGTTGAAAAACAGCCATTGTCAATAGAATGGATCACTATTCATGCGCATTCATAACTATTTTTAAAGCCAGATTCTAGACTCTGAAGCAGTGGGCTTGGATTAGCATCCACCTTGTGTGGAAGTAGTCTCCGAACAGTGGCTCTGGCGTAGTTCCAACACAGGAGTAGTTAAGGCTTTGGGGAACAACTGATTTGCTTATGGATATTATACTGAGATCAATGGAATTAAAACAACCAGAGGCTCAATTTAGGAAACCTGCCATTTATTTTTATCAATGGCCCCTCCACTCAGTAGTTCATCTATTGATATATCTAGGTCTTTATTCCCAAAGTATCAAAAGAGAAGCAAGTACCTGCCATTTCATGAGAGTAATCTGTAATCATGTGCAGATTTTGATGTGTTATCTGCTGCTATATGTGAAGCCGGCAATGTACTTGTAAAAATTTAATTTTTTTAGTAATTATTATTCTTCAGAGAAATGTGTGGTCTTCACTACTTATTCTGAACGCCACAGTGATGTGATAGGGTTTATTACTTCCCTTGCCACTTGCACACAGTAGGCAAGAACTCTCCCTCTGAACATTTCTGTCCAAAACCAAAAAACCAACTAAGGCATTGTAATGATCCAATCTAATAATTTGAAAGAATTATTGTTATAAAGTTAAAATCACCCAAGCACTTATAAATAACTTATATATTTTGCAAAATTTGTTTCTGGATTTTGGAAACTTATGTACCCAAGTCAGTGTTAACTGCTGGAAGACCGTTTTATCAATTTTTCACAAAGTGTTCAATGTTTTGAAATATAGTATATTTGATACTACAAACAGTTCTAAGTCAATGAAATTCTATGATTTATATTTTTAATTAACTTTTTTTTTTGAGACAGGACCTTATTACATCATCCTGGCTAGATGACCTGGAGCCTATATAGACCAGGCTGGACTCAGAGTCACGGAGCTGCTTGCCAGTCTCTGCCTTCACAGTGTTGGAATTAAAGATGGGTGCCACCATGCCTGGCTTAATGAACATCTAAACCACAGGGCTGACATTTCTAAGTTACTGTTTTCTATACTGTTGCTTCCTTACTCCCTGTATTGATTCTGGTTGTCACACTACAGCACATGGTGACAATGCTTATAGCTTAGGTAATCACTTAGTTCGAGCTAGTCACTCCATGAGGACTTTCTGGCTGCTTTTCCTGCTCCATATCCAGCACCTTAAATGGCACCTGACCCTGAATGCACCATATAGGAAAACAATACTCAAAACGAATAAATGCCTACTTTTGTATCAAACATACCTGCACATGTACTCTTTTAAGCTAAGTTCAACTGAGGAATGGCATGTATGTGAAAAGAGCAAAATATCATAAAGATGACAAATTTAATTGTGGAGACCAAGAAAACAAATTAGTGTTTAAAATAACAATTAACAAGCTGAAGATGAATTTTCCAGTTCTGGTATGAAAGTGTTATCTTTTGGGTAGAAGGCTCCCAGCTATGTTTTGGAAAACACAATCGTTCATCCCAGGAAAGTGTAAGCTGAGCAGCATGGGGTGGGAGCCTTGAAAGGATGCAGTTTTAATAACACAAGCCCATTTGCACTCAGAACCTGGATCCTGCAGGCCTCCCACACCCTACCTTCGTGCTTCAGGTCTGGCTTGTTCCACGTGGGTGAAGAGAAGTGCCCAGGCTTCTTGCGAGGACTGGTGTTCACCTTTCTCCAGGCTGAACTCTCTCCTCTCTTCTTGCTGTAACTTGAAACTATGGACAGAGGGAAACTGCCCCCTTTGAAGTCTGCTATCTGCTGGTCCAGCTCTGAAACAACACAAGCCACACTTTTCTAAGAAGAAGGGGAGACAACACAGTTTCGTACAGTGACTTGAAATACATTACCAAGTCTTAACTCATAGGTTTCTTAACAGTACCAAGCTGGAGTTGGCTGGACCAGCACAAACTGTACTTGGAAGTCTAGAATTCAAATACGTGCCAGTAATTAAAAACAGAAAGAGTTCTGGTACAATGCTATGAGCAGTACATTCATTTCTTTAGTCACGAGAAGACAAAGGAATATTTCATAGAAATGAATTCCAAACAATGATAGAGAGGATATAAATGTGTTCATTCATGCATAGCCCTACATACCTGCCCTGGGAAGGGGACAGCCATGCAGAACGGCTTTATTAAGCAGAATGCTGAGACCAGCCCTCACCACAGCCTGCTGTCCTTGGCTAGGGTGCTTTTTAGAAGCTGTCTGCCCAGCACAAGGTTGCTTGTTCATGGAGGCTCTTGACAATATTGCGTCTTGAACTCTGGGAGCAATGATGGCATTCCACAGCTTAGACATCCACCTTGCAAAAGATGAAGAAGAGGCATGTCACTTACAAACTGCATGCAGGCTCACAAAAGCAGCAGACCTGAAAACTTTGAAGAAAATTACCTGGCATGTTTCTGGGTACATTTGAGGGTTAGTTGTATAATAAATAAAATTATCCAATACAAAAGCAGTTTGAATTTGCCTCAAGAACAAAGTATTTCAAATGATCTTGATAATGTTTAAGCCTGTCTTAATCCTGGAATCAATAGTAAGTATCTACAGAAAGAGTGAATGTGTGATAAAGATACAGAACTGAAGGCATATTAAAAGGCATCTATTCAAAAATGTATTTCTATAACACCTATGTCTAAATGTTTTACATGTGTTTGATACCTATGTATTTTAACACATAAGTGGAGATGGATCACTGCCAAATTAAATGTCTGCCTCAAAGTAGGAACTCCTCATTACACATGTGTGCCCACATGGCTCAGGCCTGCAGAGTACTGGACCATCCAGCTGTGGCTTCAGGTGCACCTCTTTATTTTAGCTGTAAGCTACATCGGTGCTAATTACAATGTCAGTGTTTTTGCTGCATTAACAGTTCAGAGCACCCAAGAACCTGCCTACTGTGTATGAAGACCTAGTTAGATACTCAGTTTGACAAAACAAACAAAAACAAAACCAGTTAATATAATTTCAAGGATATAGAGGATAGAAACATTTTCAATGCTATCAGACACTGCCATACAATTACAAGTACTCTTAAAAGTTATCAAAGCACTGATTTATTGCAGTTATCCATTAGTGCTCAGTTACAGATAATTAAGAAAAACAATAAAACAATTGTGTATAAGACAACTCTGGTCCTCTAGTCAAGCATTCCCTTCCTGGACTCTGGGCCTTGAAGATACTAGGCAAACACCCCACCTGCACAACACCTCAACTCCCAAGATTCTAGTATTCAAAATTATAGCTACCTACAGGTGAGTGCTGAGTGTATAAAGACAGGTTTGGTTGGAGAAAAAAAAGGCAAGGTGACAATTTGAGGCACTTCTACACATCTTATCTTTTGGTCTATACTATCTCCCCACACTTCAAAAACAGAGATAATGTCTCTTGCAGAGCAAAATGCAGAACAAAAGAGATTGTAGTGTTTTGTTGGCTGTGGGTGACAACATCATGCCTCTCACTCAATATCCTAACCACAGTAAGGGGTCATAGCATCAGATTACTGATAAGACTAGATCTCCATGCTACACAGTTCCTGTGCAGAGATACATTCCTCATGGGAAAGGCCGAAAATTGGCTCTTAAGAATCCTGAGGTTCTGGAACTCAAAATGGAACAACAACAACAAACAACCTGGCTACATTTAGTTGTGATGATGGAGTAATTATCACTTACATAAATGTGGGTTTCTATTTTTCAAGGTAATATGTCTATTTAATAACTCTCTTCTTTCCCCAACTAACTCATCATATTGGTGGCTTTCCTTACAACATGGAAGATGTTTAATTTACTCCTGCTTTCCAAAAACCGATACCTGCTCAGAATGCTAGCCAGCTGAGCTGAGTCGTGACCCTTTACTTCCTCTTTTCTGACTCCTGTTTTTCTAAATCATGCTTCTTTTGTGTAGGCATAGTTCTTGTATGTTGCTTCAAAGGACGACATAGTAAGTGCCGATGAAGGAGGAAGTTTGTCAACACCCGTGAATGTTGGGTTTTCTTAGTTTCATAATATATTTGAAGTCACCTTGCCAGTGACTGGACAGCAAGCAGTAAACTATTTAAGCAAGGTGTGCATTTGTGAATTGGCATATATTCATAGAGAACAACTGCTACTGATCTTAGCAAAAATACAATTACTTAGGAAGTACAAATAACTGACAAGTCATGGCCACTCTTGACAGAACTGGCACTCTGTGCCAATGATAGGCAGTGCCAAAAGCAGTCTTGTCAACAGTCACAGTCTCAAACATACTAAATTCACCATGTGTCCTATTTTTCTTTGGATACTGTGATAAATACTATGACCAAAGCAACTTAGGGGAGGAAAGGGTTTATTTCATCTTCCAGGTCACAACATCAGTGATGTCAGGGCCAAAAAACTGAAAGAGGAGCTGTAGAGAAATCAAGAACTGTAGAGAAATGCTTGCTTGTCCACTGGCTTGTGCTTAGCTCCCTTTCTTCATAAGATATATTTTATTTCTATGCATGTGGGTGTTCTATTCATGTATATATCTGTGTAACATGTGTGTGTGGTGCCTTGGGAGGCCAGAAGTTGTTGGATCACTGAGAACCAGAGTTACAGATTGTAGTGAGCTGCCTTGAGGGTGCTGTAAATCAAACTCAGGTGTGGAAGAACAGAAAGGGCTCTTAACTGCTGAGCAATCTCTCCAGCCCCCTTAGCTAGTTTTCTTATACAATTCAAGGTCACCTGCCTAGGGATGGTAACACCCATAGTGGGCTGGGAACTCCTGTATGAATTAATAGTGAAAGTAATCTTTCAGAGGCCCACTTATTCTAGGCAATTCTTCTGTCAAGGATTTCCTCTTAGATGAGTCTAGGCTGTGTCAAGTTGACAATTAAAGCTGACAAGCATACTGTAACTCTATTTTTAATAGGTAGATAAAAATTGGCACTTACTTCACTGTCGCTTGGGCATGTCCTGGGACTACTGGACAAGAAAAGAAATACTTTGGTCCAAGAAGTGCTTCCGGTGTACCCAAGCGGGCCAGACAGGAGTTGAGCTGCCTCCAGACAGATAGAGCCCAGTCCACAGTCTTACACACAGGATCACAGGGTGCTGGCAGCTGACCTCTGAACTAGAGATGAGTGGAAAACAGGGCTCTGTCTTAGAAAACCAATGTTTTGTTTTTGTTTTAAAGTCCAAAATTAAAAATATAAACCACAAAGCCCAAATCTAGTTGAACTTGATTTTTCCTTTGCTTGGGTAGATGTAGGAGGATTCTGAAAAAGCAAACTTGGTGCCTAGTGAAACTAACATGTTCACCCTTGATGTGTGTACATGTCAGTGTCACAAGTGTTCCCCAAGATCTCGAACCTGGGTATGTTGACCCTATTTTACATATTCATAAGAGTGAGGCCAAAGAGGTGATTACTTAAGGTTACAAAGCTAAGAAGTGGCAAAACCAAGGCTAGGGTTTATTTACTTTTTTATGTTAAGGTATAGTTGAAAAATAATTCTCCCTATGGTGTAGTGTGATGCTTTGAATACACTACACTGTGAAATGATTACTGCTCAGCATAGCCACCATCTCATATACAGGAAATACTTTTAACAGTGCATTCATTCATGATTTACTCTTAGTAACTTTCAAGAAACTATAGACATCTACTTCTAATAGAAAAAAATGATGTTCAGACATAGCATCTACTAGAAATAAAAAGGAGTATAGTGCGCTTAAGAATATGTTATTGAGCTAGTGAGATGGCTCAGTGGTTAAGGGCACTGTCTGCTCCCACAGAAGACCTGAGTTTGATTCCCAGAACCCATACAACCACTCACAACTGTAATTCCAGTCTCAGGGAAATCCATCTTTGGGCCTCCACAGGCACTGCATGCATGCAGGCAAAACCCCATACATATAAAAAATATTGCACAAAAAACTTTGTAATGTTACTGATAATTACTAAGCTACTGTTGCTGCTAACGTTTAGCATTGCTGCTGACCTCTGCTCAACCTGTACTCAACCATAAGTAAGCAAGGAGAAATCAGACTTAGCTGGATGGGAGGGACCAGAGAGGCAGCTAGCAAGCAGAGGGATTCCTTAGGTGTTTTTTCAGGACTACATGCTACCAAGAGGGATGAGGGCAGGGTCCCTATGGAAACATAGACTCCCTCAGGGACAATGAGGTTTTTAATTTTTTTCATGATTATTTAATGGACTTGTTGCCAAGATCCAACTGTTATATATCCTCATCAAGAAACACAATTTCTACTCCTAAGAGCTGGAGAAACAGGTGCACACCTACCTCTCCAAGTGTAGATGTTGCTTATAGAGAATGTGTCATGTGCAAAACGTTGTTATGGGAACAGTGATTATCACTTGACAGTACATTAAAGGCTGGTGTTTCCTTCAGGGGTCTTTCTGATAAATCAGTCTTACAGTCATTGCATGATTTTATTTCCTTGATGCATACTCATGTAGCATAAGCACCATTTGGTAGAGATGCTTAGAACCTTAGATGTCATAGTCTACTTATATTTGTGTGCCTTCTGTTTCTAAGCACCACTTATCACTTCTAAAGAAAACATTGCAAAGTCAGGTTTCGTTGTTTTATTTTTGGGCTAGGGATGGAACCCAAGCCTCTGCACACTAACTCATTTTCCCACTGAGCTACACCCCTGTGTGCTTTGCAGCTCAGCTCAGAGAACTACAGAACATAACAAAAGAAAAGGTGTATCCTGGAGTCAGCTGGGCTGGGAGGCATTAGGGAGGACAGCAAGCCACACACCAAGGCACTCTAAATACCTCCCTGGTGGGATTGCTGATACATTTTACCATCTCTTAAATAAATGATCTGGGCCAGGCTCATTGACCTAGGATCCTGTCCAGACAGATCATCTTGAAGTATAGATGCAAGCTTTGTGTATCATTATTCAAAACAAGGAAATAAGGTAGTGCTTAAGCCAACCTCTCACTGTCTATAAAGGACACTTGTTAGCTAGGAGAGGCAGAAATAATTCTCTTGGTGGAACAGAGAAGTTGAAGAATGATTGCTGATGTTCCCAAATAACAAAATGGTTGAGAGGTTGGGTAGCATCAGTAAAGTACTTGCAGCCCATGCAAGCATGAAGACATCAGTTCAATCCCCAGACCCATGTAAAAAAGGTGGGTGTGGTAGTGTGCGCTCATAAACCCAGCACTGGAGAGCTGCTGTCAGATGCAGCCCTGTGCCTTGCTCTCTAGACAGTTTAACCTACTGGGAGGGTAAAAATTTTATCAGAGCCCAGATCATTGAATCTCACCAAGCTCGCTGGCTGCAATATAGGCTGCCACTTCACAGTGGCATGGCTAAACTAGAACTGTACTATCTATAAAGAGTACAAGAATTGGGAAAGCATTCGAGTTATAGGATTTATCTTAATTTTCATGTATTTATGAGTTAATGGAGTATTTAGTATTGTGAGATTGTAAATCTCCTTAAGATTTATGAAAATTTAATTATTATGTTATGAAATGTCTTTTAAAGCAACTGCGGTATCTTGTTACCTTTATACATAAAAAGTCAGAATTTGGACATCTTAACCTGCAGTTATCTGAGCAAGTGGGACTCCCATGCACCAAGTATGTTTTAAAATATATCACTTGATTTTTTATTTAAAATATATCAAGTGAAATATGTAAAAATCTCTCTTTAATACAAACTATCTACTATGGTCCTATCACTTGACAAGAGTGGTGACTTGTTCAGGGCTTTCTATAAGAACATGAACTTTGTGAGGATGGAGAAGGCTTCCTTCATTCCACAGCCCTGGGTCAGTGGTGGCAAGTTTTTACTGAATGTGTGGGAAGCACCTTTCTGATGATCTCAGACATGTCTGGTAGAGCTCATTTCATTTCTACTTTTGTGCATGTGCGTGTTTATGTGTTTTCCTGGAAAATCAAATCCAGACCTCTTGTCTCCTACCCAAGTGCTCAGTCACTGAACTATAGCCCTAGGCATTTGTATTTTTATTTTTTATTATTTTGATACAAGGTCTCACTAAGTACTCAGAATAGCCATGAATTTACTCTTTAGCTTAAGCTGGTCTTCACCTCATGATCCTGCTGCTTCCCCATCCTAGGTAGCTAGCATTGCAGGCCCGTATTTACAAGGCTGCCCATCATGTGAGGTTCTGATGACCACTTTCCACTTATCACCTATGACATGGCTGCTATTGGCTTTCCAAAGGGTGATGACTTTTAAAAGTTGTATAAACTGTGTCCTAAGTCTGCATAACTAACAACAGAAAGGCAGAAACAGAAGTCAGAAGCTGTGTTTGTGGGCAGTATGTGTTCTGTTTGGTTAGATATAAGGCATGAAGACATTCTACTCTTCTATGCTGACTGCATGAAACCCAGGCAAAATAGGGCAGCATGTAGGAAGTGTGGGGTAAAGATAAACTTGGCCCAAATTCTGAAACATCATTTCTGAAAGAAGTCATCATTGCCACCCATATAGAGAAACTCATGGCATGGTAAAAAGCAGGTGTTCAAAATTCAAAGACAACCTGAACCAATGAGATAAAAATGATGGGTTCTCTCTCTCTCTCTCTCTCTCTCTCTCTCTCTCTCTCTCTCTCTCTCTCTCTGTGTGTGTGTGTGTGTGTGTGTGTGTGTGTGTGTGTGTGATGACAATATGTCTGGATCTGTGGCATTTCTGCCTTGGACCATGCTTTAGTTTTTAAACAGTTTCCTTAAAAGGGAGATCTCAGCTAATATGTTGATTTTCTAAAATGCATACTGTGATAAGTATAAACGAATTTGTTTTAAAATTTTTAAGAGTAAAAATTTAACTCTGTCATCTAATAGAAGCTTTTAAAAACTAGACTTGATGACACCAAGTTTCCTTTGGGTGGTATAGAGATTTCTCCAAAAGACAAAGACTGATGTCCTATTAGGAAAGTTCCAAATTGTTGGAAAGTCAGAAATAGTCCTGAAGTTTGTATTTTTTAAGAAAGACAACCCATATAATGTTGTTGCCTTACTCGGAAATTATGGTATTAAAGTAGATGCAAGATGGTGATGATACCTGCAAGAAACCTGAACAAGATTTAGCCAGTCAAAATCCCAGCATTAATGAGGAGAAGTCCAGGGCTCCACCACTGACAGAGGAGCCAGTAGCCCTTAATGGTGGCCAAGAGAAGAAGTCACTCTACTTTGGAGACATGGCTACCATTGGTAGGCTGTGATACACACATGGATGGCTCTACATCCATGAACATATGGGCAGTATCCACTGTCTCCTAAAAGCTACCAGTGTACAGGATTACGTGAGAAAACCAAATGGAGATCTTTGGTAAGAAATCTGCTCTGAAGAACACTCAGATATCAGTCTAGACCCAGACTATTAAATAATAGTATCTTACATTTAATCAATATGGATATATTCATACATGAAAGACTATAAAATAAATATTTTTATTCTTAAAAGAAGTTCACTAAACCGTTTATCATCATAGTCTAAAAGCTGTCCATTAAAACAGCATTAGTGGTTAAGTGATGTCCTCAGGGCTCCAAGGTATTAGTGAATTTGCTTAAGCTCAGTGATTAATTTCCAAGTCTAACGTTCTATAACTTCTGGAGCTTGATGAGGTTTCTTGAGAACTATTGATAACACCAGTAAAACCAGTTAACTTTTTCTTGTACATGATATTATCCCCGAATTATTCCAACTTCTACACGAATTCTCAGATAATGAAACTTTAAAAACCATGCTATTGTTCTTTATCTGATGCAGAAGCTGTTGTGGGTTCCACATCCTTTGTTCTGTCCGACTCCAAATAGTAACACAATATCCTAGCCTTTAGCCACACAGGAAGTGGAAGTCAAGCCCAGCTAAGACCAACCCTCTCCCACCTCAACAGGTTGCAGCTTCTGCTTGTGTTACCTTGCTGACTACTTTCCTTCGTAAGAACCTCTGAAGCAGTCCTTGAATGGGCTCACAATCCCAGCGCAGCTGAACCCAGCGGAAGTGTTGCTGCACCAGCAGGTCAGAGCCCTGGAGACAGGCCTTGGCAATGGTTCCCACCAGAAAGCAGTTCTCATGGAAATAATAGCATTCGGATGTTCCATTCCCTAAAACAACCAAGCATGATTCAACCTCGGCCATTTATATTTTATGCAAATGCAAATTCAAGAACATGAATTACATAACATGTTCTTTGAAGACAGAAAGGTTAGGCTGATATCAAGACAGGCAAGGATAATAACTGAACAACTTGGGATTCCTCTTGACTTGGGCTAGACACACAGCCCTCTTTGTACTATGTGCCTAGCAACCTAGAACTCCTACCTGCATTGAGCTGGGTGTATACCTGTTTTAAACACTGGGAGTAACTTACTATCATTAACAATCCTCTTGGTAAGGTTCTTTTTCTATCCAAACCCATCTTGAAACAACCCAAGCACCACGAGCAACGCCAGATTCAGCCTAGACTGGTGCTGAGTACTTGCACAGTAAGGTAAAACTGTGTCAGGCAAACTTTTAGGAAGAATTCTCTATTTACCCTCTTATCCCTGAGCATAATTGGAGCTGTTTTAAAATTATGTGTATTGTGGGAGGGGGCTTACGGAAAGATGGAAAGCTTATAGAATCTGAATCTTTTCATCAAAGTAGAGAACTGTCCATGCTACCCCTCTTAGCAACCAAACTCATACTTCTTTTGAACTTCCTTCAAAATAACGATAACAACAACGACAACAACAAAACCTTAAACAATAATCAGAACCCTTGAGCTCCACTCCTGTGGTCCCACCACAAATCTTAAGAATGCATCCCTCTTAATCTATACTATTGGTTTTGGATAAAGTTTCCTTCCGACTTTGTGACAATGTGGGCTTTTGTTCCATTCCTGAATAAGAAGCTAAGAACCTAGAAACAAAGTGTAGGCCCCAACCACTGGTGCTGATACGACACAGGCTGCCTGGTTAGCCTGTTCTCTCGATCCGTTACCTTTTTGGAAAGTGCATGGGCTTTCAGTGCTGCGATTTTCCAATGGTGCCAAAAAGTCCCCCAGTAACTCAGACAATGAAGATTTTTCCAAATTTTCCAAGATGATGATTATTTTCTTCTTAACAGGGAACTGTTTTACTGGGATCAAACAAGCTGTGATCAAAAACACCATTAGCAGTTAATAACTTTGCAAAACCTACACAAACTGGCATAAATGTAAAACTAAGATGAAGTATTTATAAAATATATTGTGTGGTAGGCATGCTCAGAAAATGCTGGGGGTTCATGGCGGCAGGTCCAGGGACTTCTGTGGTATTACCCAACACAGTTGAAGATGCGTACAACATGCCAACCCCTCTCATGTAGTAAATGCTGGGCAGAATCGACTCAACTTCCAGCAGCAAGAGCTCAGTCAAATAAAATAAAAGGAGTCCATTGTCACACTGGAAATGACAACTCTGAGAACATAGGAAGTTGTCATAAACAAGCCACCAATGAATATTTAAAATATTATTTCATCTTACATAAATTTTGAAAAAAAATTAATACTAAATATTTAACCTGTGGATTTAGAAACAGGTAACGAAAACATAAAAACACATTAAGAGCCAGAGGTGGGGCTCCACAGTACAAGGCTTGCCTGGTGAATGTGAGAACCTGATGTCATTCCTCTGACTCTCCAAGAAATTGCTAAGAAGTTATTATCACAAAGGATAGAAGAAAGGTTTTACGAGCAAGAGGGCACAGAGGTACATTCTGAAAGCTGAAGAGTCTAAAATTCCTGGCTTGCTCAGTGGCTAAATGGCTAATTTAGTTAAAAATTATTCCTTGATCTTTAAGAGGCAGTTTACGGATGTTTCATAATATAAAAGGTTAAAAGCATTGAATGGTCTTTAAATTACACATGTATAAGATGTTCATAGCATTAATAGGCAAGGCTTCCAGAGATGGAAGCACATCCTGGACCTAAGAAGTAATCAGATTAAGGAGTCAGAAATAGAGAGGAGGGAATCAAGTCCAGTGTCTCCATCTTTATGGTTCCTCCCACTCTGGGTGGGCAGAAATGACTGCATATCAATCCATACTAAAAGATGTAAACCAATGTTTCTTTTTTCTAACAGAAACAAATAAGCCAGTGTACAAAGCATCCAAACACAGTGCATGGTGCCTACCAGGAACTCACATGTCATTACTGTTTTAGTTAAAACACGAAATAAAGCAATTCCAATGTGAAAATTAATAATAAATTAATGTATTGAACTTCTTAAAAGACTTCAGATGTTTCCACCATAGTCAAATTAACCCTCAACGGGGAACAATCAATTTAAAGTCCTTGTGGATCACTCTACTTGTCATGAGTACTCATGAGTGGAACTTCTGTATTTTCTTCTTACTATTACAGATACCATAGGTTTTTAATCTCAGAAGAATCTTTGAACAATGCAAGGGAACCTCTTCTGCTAAACAGCTTTAAAAACTAGGCTACAAAGAAGAGCCATCTCTCCATTTCCTTGTCCTCAGGGGTGGGTGTCACACTATTTTCTCATGTGATCTTCTATACAACTGTCTGGCAACAATGACAACAGCCCATGCTTCTCAGGATTCAAGCATTGTCTGAGAAATACATGTGTGTGTATAGCACTTGAGGTCCAGGAAGAAATGGAAGCAACCCAGACCTACATAGTGAGACCCTTTCTTAAATAAATAAATATATAATACACACACACACACACACGTATATATTATAGAAGTATAAGAATTATAATTGCCTACTGCAATTACATTGCCTAATGCCTTCTCATATTTGTCACTGCTATAGTCCTCATATATCTTGCAAGATGTGAGTGTAATGGAGAGACCCCTCATTGCCTGTAGTCTAGTGTGATTGTTTTTTGGTAGACAGCATACTCTATTGGAGATCAATATGAAGATTGACATTCATAAAATTATATTGTTTAGATGAATGATTTTACAGAATTTCTGATTTGATTTAAGTAGTTTTAGAAAGCTAGTGTAGTTGATAGAAAACTTAAGGAGATGGTTGAGGTTGTTTTGCCAGAAAGATATAATAAAGTTAGAAGTAACAGCAGAATGTGCCCCCTCCCCTGTGGAGTAGTGAGGGCTGCATAGGTTAGAAAAGGAGTGCACTGAGCTTTCCTGAATTGGAGGCACATAATGGTACTTGCGGGAGAAAATAGACTTGGGACAAGTTAAGGATCAAAAGAACAAATAACAACAACAGCAGCAAACCATTTCATTCTAGGTTGGGTCTAAGTTCCCAGATCTTGTGACCTAGGAAAGTGGCCATATGTTTTGGTGTGCCCCAAAAAATGCAGAGTTATAAACAAAGAATAAATAATTCTATTATAACTACAGAGATTAGATGATTAGCCAGTTTCACTGAACAAGACTTCTAAAATAAAACGTCATATAGATGATCTGTTTCTTGGTAAATACCAACTGCCATCAGCTAAGCATAGGGAAAAACTTGCTACCATTGATTTGGCTTGCTTAAACTTTGATAATCAATGACAAAAGGATTATTGCTTTTTGGTTACAATGAACTTGCGAAGAGAAAGATAGATGGGAAATGTTTAGTTTGGTATGAGTTTCAAAAAAGAATATATAATCAATAATCCTGTTGTAATTTCCTTTTTTGTCATGATTTTATCTTTGAAGAATATGTTTTGGTGGTAATTGGTTTTAGATAATATATAACTTGTGGCCATGAGGGAATCTTTTTCTTATATAGAGAATTTTGTCTTAGGTGGCATAAAAATACTAAGAGAAAAAATAAAGTTGTTGGAGCTTGCACATTGTGGCTTGGTTCATCCATCCCCCCCCATAATACAATTGGTTAAAATAGTAATAATGAACAACCCTTTTCTATGTAGTGATGTAAGAAACAAATCTATCTAATGTTTTACATTTCTTTTCCTATAACTTAGGTCTGACGAAGTCCACATTTTCTCTGATTTGGGTTAGGTGTATGGCTATGTCAAGTGGTTCCAACACTGCTGCAGCAGCTGGAATGTATCCGTAAGAAAGCTAAGTTGTATTTCAACAAATGTTTATTTAAGTATCTCCTTACTATGGGTGCTGTGCTTAGTGCTGGTTGTATCTTGGGAAAGAGGAAGGAAGGGGAAGGGGAAAGGGAAGGAGGAGGGAGGAGGAAAAGTAGGAAGGGGTAAGGGGAGGGAGGGAGGAAAGAAGAAAAAGAAAGAAAAAGAAGTAGGAGGAGAAGGAGGAAGAGGAGGAGGGAGAGGAGGAGGAGGAGTAGGAGGAAGAGGAGAAGGAGAAGGAGAAGGAAGGAGGAGGAGGAGGAGGGGAAGGGGAAGGAGGAGAAGGAGAAGGAGAAAGAGAAGGAGAAGGAAAGAAGAAGAAGAAGAAGAAGAAGAAGAAGAAGAAGAAGAAGAAGAAGAA
>NW_021604754.1:572371-616487 GCF_004785775.1 Grammomys surdaster | reverse complement strand
AAGAAGAAGAAGAAGAAGAAGAAGAAGAAGAAGAAGAAGAAGAAGAAAGAAAGACATGCTGAAATGAGGGCTAGTGGGAGGTGTGACATGGTAACAAGTGGACAGACAGGAGAAGACCATCTGCTTTTAAGAAATGGCACAGGTAGCACTTTAAAGGCTGGTTGCAGCTTAGTCCTAGACAGCACTGGTGCATTGAAAGACTTGTAAGAGAAAGTACCTTGGGGGTGAACTCAGACATCATGGCACCACACTAATTCAACAGGTTCAAGCAGCCACCTCACCTCTGTGGTCAACAGCCACACAGCAGCAACAGCAGCAGCTTTGCTTTGTGCTGTGGTAAAATCACCTGGCATCCACCCCTTGTATTATCAGCGATTCTGATTCATAGAGATGTGGTAGGTGCTCCCATTTTGTACAAGTTCTCTATGACAGGGAGGTGTCACGAAGGCCAATATCTACTGCACTGTACAACTCACTCCATTTTATTTCTGCCTGGGGACTTCTTTTGTCATGTATCATGAAACACAGCCCTTTGAGCCCCCTTGGCTCTATGCTACTTCCAAGCTCACTTCTGAAACCATTCTTTTTTTCTTCCAAACGTTGAGTGCACTGGTCGGTTTCTTTCTTACAGAGACTGGCAATCCTAACTGGATACCGAGGTTCACAGGTAGGTCTCAACTCTGCATAACCTTCAGTTAAAATCCTACATGGCTGATTCAACAGCACCACTCCTTGGTCTGAACCTAGTAACCTAGCACAACTGTTTATAACCACCCTTTTGGGGGACTGAAAATAACCACTTTCATACACTGCCTACTCCAGTCACTGCAGGGGCAAATCTCTGAGTGTCACAAAGTGACCAGTGCAGGGATGGCCTCCAGTAACACAGGGCCCAATGAGGTCATCTCATCTATGGGAGGCTGTAATTAGCATATTTGTCTACCATCACTACAGTAATCCCATTTCTTTTACACCTCAATACATAAAAGCTCTCCAAGGGACTCAAAGCATTATATATGAAAATATTGACCTAGTGTTTAAATTGTTTTCCCCCCACCCCGACTTTGTGTCACATGTAATTTAAACTGCCATCTGTCTTGATGACCCAGCTTCATACCTTGTATGGCAGAAGAACCTGAGCCAACTGCAATATGTATTCACGCCCTCCCAGCCAAACAACAGAGTCATGTGACAGGGCTAAAATGAGAGGAAAATGTCATCTTGAACTACATGGACACAAAGTGATTTGTGGTCCTCTGCAAGCTCCCTCATTCTTCTTACTCTTCCCTGGCTCCTCTGCATTTTACTCCCCACGTAAGGGTTGGCTTCTTAAAGCTAAGTTTGTTCAGCTTCTGC
Source organism: Grammomys surdaster (assembly GCF_004785775.1). NCBI lineage: Eukaryota > Metazoa > Chordata > Mammalia > Rodentia > Muridae > Grammomys > Grammomys surdaster. The sequence goes on along the minus strand of NW_021604754.1, from coordinate 615,131 downwards.
TCCTCTGGCTTCTTGGGCTGTTTTGTTCTTTTAATGCATTCTTTGTGGTCCCTTTCACATTGTACCCCTCAGACATGCAGACGAGAACAAATATGTGCTAATATGCTTGGTGGAAGATAAAATTCAACAGTCTGGTGCTGGTCTAACCAAAGGCTCATGTCTCCCCTTTGAAGAAAATAAGGTTAAGACCCATTAGGACATAGAACATCGCAGATCAGTGTGTTTCTCTACAATGCCATCTCGTCATTTCATCTTCTTGAAAAAGAAAAAAGGGCAATAGTGCTGTTGGCAGACAAATGTTACACCTAATTTGTCTAAAAGCTACAGTACAACAAGCTAGGGGGCCCTTTCGGCTTCAAGGATGTGTCTTCCCTTCCCTGAGGTGTTCCATATTCAAAGGATCACTTCTGGCTAGCTCTTTCTGCTTGGAGAAAGCACAGATACCCACAGACCCATGATCCCTTCCTGGGGCTCCCTGGGTATAGTATCCACACCTATTCTACACCACCTTCTTTCCCAGTCATGACTTAGCAGCAGTGGATCCCACTGAAAGGATGAGAATGGTGGAGGGTGTTTGAGACATCCAGAGAAGTAGGCACAAATGACAAGCTAGACCACAATGTTCTTGATGTAACATTCTAAGAACTTTAACTTTTATTCTGGAGCCTTCGGAGTATAATATCAGGGAACACTTATGAGGGCTTTTGCCTCCTAGAATGATCCTTCAATAATCACTGAGGAGGACTTGCTGAAGAAGCGAGAGAGGGGGAAATAAGAAGGGCTGATGAAGACTCAGAGGAGGAAACAGATTTGACAAAACTTAGAGGCAGGGAGAGGAAATCAAACAATGGACCCTAAAGTGCTCAGGCCACTGTAGACAGGGGTGCAGTAGTCAAACCTCACCATTTTGGTCTTGGTCTTGCTACTAAAAACTGAAGGGAAGTATTGATCCTTTAAAATCACTAGATAAATACAAAATATTCTTCTGTATTCAGAGATGATGCAACCTTTCCTATTCTTTTTCTCTGAATTTAAGGTGAAGATGGATCTCTCTCCTTATTAATTTACTAATTAATCGAATATACTGCTTAAAATTGTCACCTTGGGGGCTCATGGCATAGCTCTTTCCTTTCAGTACAAGGTGCTGAGATGGATCCGAAGTATTACAATAAACAAAACAAAACCTCCAAACACTGCATTTTCACAAGTCTTATGGCTTATCATTTCCTGTTGTATTTGCTCATATTTCTATCTCCTTTCCTGAACAGGTAAAACCGTATCTTTCTTTCTTTTCTTCCTTTTTTTCTTTCTAGGGTTACCTCCTGCAAAAGGTCATTCACTCAGTCACTCAAGCAAATAAAAGTATAAGCTATAGAAGCAGCTTTCAAAGAGTTCATGATGTAACATGGAGTTCAAAGTCAAAGTCCCAAGAGCTCTCCTACTGTTAACGCTATACTTAGGTGAGGTGAGGAGACAGAAATAAACTCTATGGATGTTTCCTAGGGGAAAGGTCCTAAAAAGGGTAGAGAACCACCCCTGTAGCAGCTGAGATTTAAGACATGGTGTGCCTCTCTCCAGGTTTTCAGACTGGGAGTGTTCTTTGTAAGAAGATGCCAAGTATCAATTCTGCAGTGTTGGGCTGGTCCCCCTTACATCCTTCATGCCTTAACTTAGTGCTTTCTAGCTTTTCTAGCTATGTTAACAGCAAAGCTCAGTCCGTACTTGACTATCTACTCTGAGTTGCTGAGAATAAATCATTTTACATTGTCAACCTTGATTAGACATCGTCCTGAAAGCTGAAAAGCTGTAGGAGACTATTGTTAAATAATTGAAGGAGAAATGCCAGTTAGCACAGAGAATCTTTCAAGATCTATATTTGGGATTGAGGAAGACCAAGCTCCAACTAGATTCCTTGGGTCTGAGTCCTAGTCTATGTTCTTACTGTGTTGATGGTAGAACACACAACATCATCTCAAGTGTTTTCAAGATCACCAACCAGGAACACTGAATGGTCTGTCTGAAAGCTACTAGTTACAAAGACGTGCTTTAAAACAGGGCACGCCAAAGTTAAAGTTAATAAATGTTAGCTACTATTGAAATAGCATGAAAGAAAATAGTATTCTGTATCTATTTCCTGGTTTCTGGTCAAAGACTAGCCTGTAGGCAGGCAGACATTAAGATTGTAAGACATACTTCCAAAGTGTACTTCAAGGCTTAAAGAATGCTCAATTGTTCTCCAAAATCATTTTTAACTTTATTTTATGACTTAGAATCTGCAGATGATTTTTGTCATCCTAAGCTTGGTCTGTAGGTGAGCCCTGGCTACAGGGTAATTCCTCCCAGTTTAAAGACAAGGCATAGCCCGTTCTATTAAAATTTAGAAGGTCTAAACTTATCCTCTTTGAATCTTACAGCTTTTCCCCCAGACAGGTCTGTGGCTAGACCTTCTTGGAACTAAAGTTGACCCGTTTCAGCATTGTGTCATAACTGTGCCATTCCAGGTTATTTCAACAGTGTCACCTGTAGTGAAACTTGGGTTGTCAAGCTGTGAAAGACCTCATGAATAATTTATATCAAGAAACATTTACATGTGGTTCTGCTACCCTATTCCTGGGAATAGATACAACGTTGGCTACTTGCAGAAGGCTGCTATAGAGGTCAAGTGAGTTAACTGGTACATGCAATGTATTTACCAAAATGCTAATCGATGGCACACTAATGGCCAGTTGGAGGCAAAAGTGTACTCCAGGTATGAAAATACCAAGGACATCTTTACAGGAAATGTGTGAGTGAGAAAACTGAACTCAATCTTGGTTTATTTCATTTTTATCAACATGAAGCACCAATTGCAGGCAATGTCAAAATGTGATATGCAGCCCTACTAAGGGGAGCTGCTTGTATTACCTCTTCTCTTGCTGTATCCCTGCTGAGAGTTACATAGCATGCTCAAAACAATGAGCGCTTTAGAAAAATAAAGGAGAAAATTCAGGATGACCAACAAATACAATAGCATAGACAGAAATAGTTTTTTGCAAGTGTTCACTTGGGCTCCCAGTTTTCAATCCATAGCCACTGAACAACTAAAAAGTAGACTAATTATGAAGGTTATTTCCTTAGAATGGCTTCAGTGACGAACATGCCTGTGAGTTATCGCAAGCCAGCTCCTTGAAAAGGTCTTACCATTACTGATGAACACATCTACTAGCTGTTCCTTGGAAAAACCTGAATCCACCTCGGCTCTCACTATTTCACAGGGGAATCCTGCAGCCATCTGTCTGTGCTGTGATAACAAAACGGGGATATTAGTTCTATAGTCTTCCCAGTTTTTTTTTTAAATATAGTAATAGTATAGAAATACTCAATACCTTCATGCAGAGGGCAAGCTGATTTGCTATGTAGTCTTGCAAGCTTCCTTCTGGGCCATGGAAAATGACATTATGATATTGCTCAACCTGTTCGAAAGCAAGAAGAATCCTGGGTAAAGATGTGAGCTTGACAAGGAAAGGGGTGGTACACAGGGACGGAGGTCCCAGTTACCCCAGGCATCCAAAAGAAGAAAGCTATTTGAGAATAGGAGTATTTACTAGACTTGTGAAGTCCTTAAAAACTTCAACTGTGCCTCCTCTCCCCTGGAAACTAAGATATGTCTATAGAAGGTATAGAAATATATTCAGGGTACAGGGGCACACAATGATGTCTATAGAAACTACAGGAATATATTCAAGGTACAGAGGCACACAATGTCTATAGAAGCTACAGGAATGTTTTCAAGGTATAGGAGCACACAAGGAACACCTGCCAGACATTACCCTGTGAGCTAGAGAGAAGAAGCTAAAAAGAATCATTCTTCAGGGCCCCTTGATGGAGTCCCCTTAGGACTGGCAGTTAGGGTACAAATGACCATGTTTCTGATAGCCATGAGTGACTTTTCTCTGATGTTAATCACTGTTCTGTTATTGGTAAGCCTTCAGTACAAACTTACTAATGCCTAATGGTGGCTATAGCTACCCAGGGAATGTAACATCCTGAACACCATAGACTGAACGCAGCACTGACAATGTGGTTTTCTGTGCTATTGGTGGCCTATCAAGCCAATGGCAGATGTGTAGGTAAGGACCAAGACTGAAGCAGGGTATTCTCCAGAAATGTAAGGATAGTCTGGAAAGTACAGCTGAGGTTGAGTTTCTAGGCTGAGGAGTTGCCATGCCATAAACAACCTCAGGAAAAAATAATATAATTGAAGAATATTAATGAGTAATAATCGTTCTCACTTGTACTTGGTGGGAATCCTGAAGAATATACAGGATTATACCTGTCATCATTAAAAATGATGATGAGATTTGTCTAGTAATGGCCTCTTCCTCTCATTCTTAAATAGAATCTATGGAATGGGGCATTTTTAATTTTTATTTTTTTATTTTTGTCTAGCTTAGAAAATTTTAACCATTATGATTTTGTTACTCTCTACTGGTTTTTTATATTTCTAAGGAACAACTTCAATAGTTCTCTTTGTTCATTGTGAATACATCTGCATCTAATGGCATTACTGTAGCTCTGACCTTCTGGTTGGTAGGTTGAGAGAGCTCCCTGAGATAGCTTTATACACCATTGGCTATTCACCATCTCCATTTTATTCTCTACTGGTTTGAGTACACCCTCATGCCACAGCATCTCCAGTTACTCGTCTACTTCCTTACTTCACCCAACTGCTTTCCAACACTGTCCTTTGCCATCCAGTCTGGATTTTCCACAAATCTCTTGCATTGATTTTACAGTTTTATCTCTTTGCAGTCTAGAGAATTGCCCATATTTTATTATTTTATTGGTCTGGTTTTTCTATGGCTAGGATCTGTACCCCCCACCCCACCACCATGCATATGGAGAAATTCTGACTGGTTCTAAGATGGTAAAATTAGGAATAGTTTCCCTAAGAGTTAATCTGGCTGGTTTTTATGTCAATTTGATACAAGCTAGAGTCATCTGAGGGACGGGAGCTCCAATTGAGAAATGCCTCCACAGGATCAGGCTATAGGCGAATCTATAGGCAATTTCTTACTTAGTGATGTATATGGGATGGCCTGCCCATTGTGGGTGTTGCTATCCCTGGGGTGGTGGTCTTGAGTTCTATAAGAAGGCAGAATGAGCAAACCATCCAGAGGAAGCTAACAAACATCACATTTTCCCCCCATATCCTCTGAATCAGCTCATAGTTCCAGGTTCCTGCCCTGTTTGAGTTCTTGCCCTGAAGTCCTTCTATGATGAATAGTGTCATCAAAGTATAAGCAAAATAAACCCTTTCTTCCTGAACTTATTTTGATTGTGACATTTCATCATAGCAATAGTAACCCTAATTATGACAGGAGGTATCAATACTTCTTATGAAAAGTAATAGAGTAAAATTCCTTGCCCGTCCTACCATATTAGAATACAGTAAGAAGATATACCAGAAAATAGACCCTCACTTTACTGTACTGCTGGTGCCTTGGTCTTGAATATCCTGGCCTGCAGAAGGGTGCCTGTAAATCTCTATTATAAGCTATCTAGTGTCTGACATTTTTTAAAGCAGCATCTTCAGAATGACAGTATTCTCCTGTAGGTGTGACATTAACATTTTATTGTTTAAATGTTATAAGACCATGGTGAACGTGTTACATTAACACAAGAAGTGGGTGCTACTCCTGGATTCACTTTGCTAGCTAAAGTCCCTTAGGTCACTGGGTGAATGACTGATTCATATCTATAAGTCATTGATTAAACTATAGGCTCCAACAATGGTTGTGGGATCCTGCTGTCCAACATGACAGATAAGAGCACAAGGATGAAGGGCAGCTGTTTCTTTCCAATTCCACAAAAGTGCTCATGAGTAATGCACCTCTCAGGCCTCAGCATGGTCTCACCAATCTTCATCGACTTCTTTACCCAGGTATCTCTACGTTGTCTAATGGATATGAAAGGATTCTGACTGATAGAGCAGATGAGACTCTCACTGTGCAGTCAAAGTGGAGCCTAACTGCTCAGGTTTTTCGCTGGTGTCAGTCTTACAGTTTTGAATCACTGGGGAAATGGTAAGGGAGGGGTGAAAGTGTTTCCTACTTCATTTCAGGGAGGGGTCAGAAAAACGAGCCTAATACTCCCAAGGCAGTAGGGAAGTCTCAGTGCCTCACTAATGGAGACCTCAGTTCTGTTTTTCTGAGGTTTTGTCACTTTTCAAAAAGCATTTCAGTGGTAAATTGTGCACTAGATATTGCTGCTCAGGTGCAATTCTACACCATAGCTCTTCAGCTCTTCAAATTAATCCCAAATCGCTCTGAGTTGCTGGACAGAAATTCCTTCACAAGGAAGGGATTGTTTCATACCAGTGAAATGGGATACAGATTTCCAGGATTTACTGAACATTCTGCCCTTGAGATTTTCAACTGGCCTTGCAATTTAATCTTGTTTTGCTGCTGAAAACAAGAGTGCTCTATTCATTACAGCTCCCCTGTCAAGCTGTCTACACTTCCTGGAGACTGACTCTGAAATCATATAACAGCAAAGGGTCCAGCTTCTGAGATAAGCTACAAACAGCCACACCTCACCTGTTAGCACATATACTTTTTTAGGGTGCAAAGGACAGGAAACAATTTAAAATCTATTGAAAGGACCTTTTTTTCCAAGCAGTAAACTCTTCAAGTTTATGCTTTATAATATCCTCCATGAAGTACAATAGAATATAAACAAATAAGTTACTGCGTAGGTAAAGAGAAAACAAATGTACAAGAGTCCTGATCATTTGTATTTTAAAATATACTTTCCAATAATGATCTTTTCACATTTCATGTATTATCAATTCTTTTGTTGATTATTTTCCTTTAATCAACTGATGTATAGGTATTTTGATGATCATTTTTAAGCAAACAAATTAATTACTGAAGTAAATTATAGCTACGAAATTGATATGGATATGAAAGGCTTTGTCAAGAAAATAATTTATCCATCTCAGAGTTATCATATCACATTTCTCTAAATGTCAAACTCGTGGGTATAATATAAAATCATGCTCTATGCTTCATGTCTCCAGCAGAGGGCTCTACGGCTAGACAGACTGATATGTAAGCTAATACTGTTTTGGATGGAGCTGGTGATAGGAAATCTGTTTGAAAAAATGAAATCAAGTTCAACACCTAAAATTATAGCTTGTGTCACAGTCACCAGAGTTATTCTGCTATAGCATGACACTTTTGCTTGTTAGTAAAGGTACACTGGCCTCATTATCATGACTTGATACTACTCCAATTTAGTCTTGTGTCTTCACATCCTCTTGGGGTCCCACATCATGTGCCAATCAGGGCTTTATGAAGCACAGTGATTCTGGAAACTAGTAACCTCAACAATGGCCTATCCATTCTTTAATTTTTTCCCCTTTCTATGATGCTTTCTCACAGAATGGGGATTAATACAAGAGCTGTCCATTGCTGTCCATGTAGGAACTGAGATGTGTCTTCAGATTTGTGGTGTTTTAAAGCAATAAAACCTCAACTTTTGTTTGCCATTCCACTTGTCATACACAGTCTGCATAAGAGCTGCTGCCCAGAGACAGTTTGAGGCCATCTATGCTGAGACATTAGACGCAAGAAAGACTAGAAAAATAATAGGACATTACTGTGCCAATTAAAATCGGGATAGCTGTCACCTAAAAGTTCATGCTTTACAGCTAGGAATTTCATTGCAGCCTCTCCTGACACACAGTTTCAAAGAAATTATTTATTGTCTTTGAGGCATGAATGATTGTTACTGTCAACTTAAACACATAAACTGTTTCTGAACTTAAATCATCAGTCACTCCCAGGTATGTGATATACACATTTGAAATAGTAGCCAGGAAACCATACACTATTTGATGAGAAAGCACAAAATCTAATTACCAGTCATGTGATTGGTAATACTTGAAATTTTTGAGCAGAACTACCAGTGGAGTTAGAATGTATGTAATGGCCGTGTGGTGGTGGCGCACGCCTTTAATCCCAGCACTTGGGAGGCAGAGGCAGGCGGATTTCTGAGTTTGGTCTACAGAGTGAGTTCCAGGACAGCCAGGGCAACACAGAGAAACCCTGTCTTGAAAAAAAAAAAAAAAAAAGAATGTTTGTAATGATCTAGAAGTCTGCTCAATTAAAAAGATAAGTGAAAATGTATTCCTTTGTGTTTTGTGATTTGTAACACATTTTTGAGGTCACTCTTCATAGAACAGACATAAGAGAGACACAAGAGAAATTACAATTTACATATGCAAAGTCATACAGTATATACATTAGTTTATTGAAACTATAAAAACCAAAGCCCTCTGTTTTTCTTGGTTTGTTTTTTTTGTTGTTGTTGTTGTTTTAAGATAAGGGCTCAGTTTTGTAACCTAGGCTACCCTTGAATTTACAGCCCTAGCTTTAGGTCTTCTATGTTTATAAAACCATACTTCCCTGTTGGCTCACTGGAGTGTTTCTCTATTTAATGGAATGAAGTGTTAAAAAATAAAGTGTAGTGGCTAGTTTTATGTCAACTTGACACAAGCTAGAGTCATCTGAGCTGAAGAAATCTCTATTAAGAAAATGTTTCTACCAGGCCTGTAGAGCATTTCCTAATTAGTGAGTCTTGAGGGGAGTGCCCAGCTCATTTTATGTGGAGCCATTCATGGGGTTGTAGTGTTGAGTTCTGTAAGAAAGCAGGCTGAGCAAAACAGGAAGCAGCAGCTTCCATGACTGCTGCATCAGTTCCTGCCGTCAGGCTCTTGTCCTTGCTAGTTTTTGATGATGAGCTGTTACATGGATCTTTGAGTGAAATAGAACCTTCCCTCCCCAAGTTGCTTTTGGTTATGGTGCCTCATCACAGTGATAGTAACCCTAACCAAGACAAGTTAGTACAAGGAGTGGAGTATCCCTGTAGCACACCTGGTCATGTTGTTTGGGGAATGATTATGGAAGGATTTGGAACGTTGGGAAAGAAAGGCCACTGAGTGTTGAGACATCAGTGAAATGGTCTGTGGGCACTTGGGAAATACAAATGTTGGAAGCAGTACAGATAATGGAGTTCTGCTTTGTGATGTTTCCCAGGCATACAAAGGCTCTACCTGGCCTTCTGGGTAAAAAATATATGGTGTCTGTTCAGCTGAAGCTAAAGAATTGGCTGTAATTATCAAGAGACCAGAACCACTAAAGTAAAAGGAAAAGATCTTTGTTAATTGTCTCCATAAGGTCTAGCTATAGACCAGTGGAATATACCCTTAATTAGCGATTCTTAGGGGAGAGGCCAGCCCATTGTGGATGAGGCCATCCTTGGGCTGATAGTACTAAGTTCTATAAGAAGCAGGTTATACATAGAGAAGGTTAGTAAAGGTACACCATAGAGAAATATACATAGAGAAGGTTCTATAAGAGCCAATGAGCAGTACTCTTCTATGGCCACTAAATCAATTTCTATCTCCAGGTTCCTGCCTTCACTGTTTTTGATGACGAACTGTGAGCAAAATAAACCCTTTTCTCTCTAAATTTCTTTTGGCTATGGGTGTCTCATCACAGTAACAGTAACATAAAACCCATCAAAATCTTTAAAACTATCATTGTTTTTGGATTGAGACAATTTAGCCCTTGATTAAAACCTTGCTTACTATGGAGATGGTGTGAAGGGATAAGGGAGACGAAGTAGCTATACCCGCAGCCTGAAGCTCATATTTCTGACAATCAGGGGGCCGGCCCTGAGCTTTAATTTAAGTAAGGAATTAGCTGAAGTTCTTCCTATTGGGCATATTCGATGCTTAGAAGGGAAAGGAAACTAAAGCAAAGAGAGAAAAGTGAAAGTGTCCCACAGAGAGGCCTGATAAAGAAAGCTCTCCCTGGCTGAGAGTACAATGTGGGTCCAGAATCCGAGGTCAGCTTTATCAGTTCATAGCTTTACCAAATCATTAATTTAAATAATTTAAATCTGATGGAAACAACTTATGTAAAGAGTCCCAATCTAACTACTTTTTTGAAGGCTGCCTAAGGGAGCCAGCAGAGCTTTTATTTATTTATTTATTGTGTTATGGTATTCATAGTAGTTCCAGTAGATCTCACTCAGACACAGGGTGTCATTGGCACTTCTATCATTTGGGTTCCATCAGTGACTATGTGTGCTGCTTTGATCATAAGATCTTCTTAACCTCTCTTTGCCTTACTTATTTGAAATGGAGGTAACATTATCAAACTTGTAGGGATATTATGAATTAAAAAGACAAGTAAAAACACTTGGTGTATTACCTACATCTACTAAGTCTGTAACAAATGTACCATATTTTCTTGTCTGTTTTGTATCTGAATTTACTGCTTTCCTTGATATTCATATTTCTCTTCTTATTATTAGGAACATACTGCCTAGTTTGAGCAGGAAACATGGTTATAACACAGCAAGACGGATTTGCTCAGTAGGGGACTGACATAAAATTCTGGTCCATGGGCTGCAAGCAGTAACAGGAGGATATGTTGCTGAGACCATGGAACTTGGATGTTCGCCCTGCCCAGACCTCTCACCTGCTGCAAGTTAGATATGTGAAAAGAATAAACTTCAGTCCTTAATCTCTAATGAATTTGGTTCCTGTAAAAGTGGCCAAACCAACAGTTCAACTGCTGTGAACTTATTTACTCAACTTTAAACTGTAAAAGCTTAGAGTAAAGAAACTTGATATATATATATATATATATATATATATATATATATATATATATACACACACACATATATATACATATATATGTATATATATATCCATTCCTTTCTGTGTCTAGTATTTGATGGCACATCCTTATTAAGGGGCAGGTAATATGTTCTTATACAAGTTAAAGCATTTTAGTGGTCACAGATAGTCTCTGTAGAACAAAGAAATGGACATCTGGATCATTGTGACAGAAATCCAGGCCAGTGATGAACAGCCTACCAGGGAGGGGAAAGTTAGGGAAAACAATGTACTAATCCAAAAGACAAGGTATGTGGGCTCCCATACTTATCCATATGGACCACCTGATGGATGTTTCAGTAATGATGATGACAGTGCCAACATACCAGTCTGAGGTAGTTCTGCAGCATCTGAAGTGGGATCATGGATGCATAAGTCACACTACTGAGGGAGCCTTCTTGGGGACCTGTGAGAAATATACACAGAGAAGGAAAATTGGCCTTTCCTAATGAAGTACATATGATCAAGACACCACACAAGCTACCATGAAAGAAATGGGATACCATTGGACTTAGAGGAGCTGACATTTGACCAAGAAACGTAAGAGTGACTTTGACATCTGATTACTGATTTCTAAACAGCTAGTGCCCCTGGGAACCTGAAAGCTTCATAGTTGATCCTTGCCACCTCCCACCCCAAGAAGGTCCACTGACCTTTTTAACAATTACAGCCAGGACCTCCAGAGTCCAGCTGCAACTCTGGAGCTGAGCATGCAAGCTGTTGGGCTCAGTACTTCACTGTTTGTTAGCAAAAGCTAACACAGATAACCCAGTCTCTGGAAAGCTTTAGTCTTGTCTAATATTATTGTACAAGTCCAGGATCTTCTTTTAGGTTCTGTCCCCACCTTAAGTTCTGACAACACCTGGGTTGAATGTTTTCTAGGGTGGATACTCAATTTTAAAAAATGCCATGAATATAATTCAGACCTGAAAACTTTTGGTCAACACTTTTTTTTTTGAAAGTCTATTCCTAACTGTGGGAGATAGATGAAGAAATCAGCAACATTTTATAATTCAGGGTTAATAAACAGTAAATATACCATATATTAATAACTAGATATTATATAAGAAAATTTATCAGTTTTATGCATAAATTGAAAGTAAGAGGTTAAGAACTTACTGGACTGCTATGACCACTGAATGACATTATACTTGCATTATGTTATAAATAAAAACACAGCCTGAAAATAGTAGATACTTTCTTAATAGTCATGTGTACCATTACAATATAATCATATCAGACATACATCATGGTTGACAGTAACCACAGACATTTCTTTTTTAAACCAGTCTGCCACTCCTAGCACAAGGCCAGTTTGCCTTTAGGTTGTTTCTAATGAGGGACATAATGAGAGCAGTTGGAGTCTATGAGCAGGGCACACATAACCAAGGGTGACAGAACCCCAACTTCCAAGTCTTCCTTCACCCTTAATCAGATATTTCAGAAAACATGTAATGACCTCATAGTAGGAGGTCATACACAAATACTTCAAGAAGCAAGCAGACAGAACACTGAGGTTTAGGAACTGGCCCTGTGTGAGCCTATGGTGAGGCACATGCGCCTTAGGCATTACACTAGGTTGGAAGACCACTCGTCACCTGACAAGAGCACTGTGACTTGCTCCACCTTCTTCTTCTTCATGAAGTCCCACGGGGACTGGGGCAAGCTCTGACCAGTTGACCATGACATACTTCCTAGTTGAAGAAAGGGAAATAGAAGGTCATGGAGAGCCAAGGTCACAGAGAGCCCAAGCGGTGCTTTCATAATGGCCAACACATTCTCCTCTGGAAGCTGTTGAAGAGTTCAGAGCATGTGAGGCAACAGGGCATCCAAATGGCAATGAACTCCTCAGGGAACTTTTTGTATAAGGTCAAAGGGAAACTTGTTCATTCTAACAACTTCTTTAAAACAGTACTTTATGGCAATATCTAAAGAACAAAAATATATCCAGATGTTTCCAAGGCCAAGTTCTCAAAAGTTTTATATCCTGAAACCACTGCCTACTTCACCATCAAGTCGCAGCATTTTGAAGAACATCTGATCCTTCACCATCTAGTCTCCAGGTCATTTTCTATGGAAGGTTCCAGAACTGTTTGGTATTGTTTCCAGATCTGAGGCCAACTATTTCAGGTTATCTATCTCAGCACAGCCCCAGACCTTGTTTAACCTCTAGCCCCTCTGCATCTCAGCTGAGCTCCAGTTTCTTTAATTATGACTCAGAAAATCCACTTACCAAGACTAAAAATAACATCAACTATAAACTGGCTATAGAAAGAGTAAAACTGTACTAAAATCTAAACCAAACCCTCTGATTATAAAACTCAATGACTTTTAGAACTAAACATCTACTTGGGCGTGCTATAACTCTGTAATAAGTGTGAACCTGCAACTGTCTGGCAGCCAGTGTTCATAGAAGTGCTTTCATTGGCTGTTGGGAATAACCACTCCTTGTCACCAGTTTCCAGATTAACTGCACAACAGCAGGCATAGGGCCACTTCCTTCAGGACACCTCTGTCTTGTCTTCATATATCAGACTTCAGCACAGAGTCGTGCTCTGCCCCATCCTGTACTAGGTGGGCAAAATGCATTCCAGAGAAGTGCTCATGCTTTGTTTTCTTGATGCAATTTTAAAATCACATGATAGTTCCATAATAATATTTTGACTATCATCCTAAAGTTGTCACAAGTAAGTTACTCTAAAGCTAATGGGAATATATTTTTAAAGCAAACTTTCTTCAAAAAACACCTTCTGATATAAACTGATGCATAAAAGCAACAGTAAAGGTTGCCTTTCCTTCACTGGACCATTCTTTTTAAGCATGGTTCTGTTGGGCTGATGAACATGTACATTTTTGTTTTGGTTAGCCTTCAAGTTGAATCCTGATTGCTTTGCTCAATAGTCATGTAGCTTTGGACACGTTCTGTAATACCTATGTAGCTATACAATGTGGCTTTGGTGTGCTTTCATAAAGTATCATGTACAAAACTTGCAAAGAGTGTTTTTAATAGATGTTAATTTGGATCTTAAAAAAAAAAGAAAAATAGCCAGGGACAAGGAATATTTTGTGAGCTCATACTGTGCTCACCGGAAAACAGATCTTATCTTTCTAAGTTCTTTGTAAGTCTGTTAATTAGCAATAATCCATTACCACTCTGAACTATCCCATGTGGGAGCTTTGAATGTAACTTCATTAAAGGGTTTCTTTCAATTCTAGACCACGTTGGACTCCTGTACTATCCTATTGTGCTGTTAACATACTCTAACATACTTGGCAGAGGCTGAGAGCAAATCTGGAACTAAGTTCAGAAGGTATATGTAAGCAAGCATCTATAATGTGGTTAGTTTCTTACATTTATCTGGAGTACAAGTGTAATAACAAAACCTCATCAAAATCTTTCAAGCTATTTACTCTCTAACATTACTTGAGGCATAAAAGCACTTTTATAGCAACAAGGCGATGTTATGTAATGGCTTCATTGTTTTCATTGTTTATGAAGGCTCAAGGTTTTCAGTAGTGGCAGCTGCCACAAGCAAACCTACAATGTGTTTCATCAGTGAACTAACTATCAGGCTCTGATGGCCACAAATACAAATAAACCCAGACATTTAACTTTCGCTTTACTTCAAGGCTGCTTATATACCTAGCATGATGGATTGTATACTGCTGGTGCCAAGACCGAGGCAGGAGTCAGTAGTGTTATTAAACGTCCCATCTTCCAGACTCCACCATCCATCAGAAGAGATGGCTTGGAAGTGATTTGTCAGAGACTGACTCACAGCTTTGGAAAAATCTTCCCATGATGTCTGTTTGCGGATATTTAAAGTGCATATTGTATGTTCACATTCAAAGTCCTCAGAGCCATCGTTGCCTGGTTGAATTTCACCCACAGAAATCCTTAAGGGTATTTTAAGAGCATCTGTTAGGAGAACAAAGGGATGGAAGTTTAGAAACAGCCTTGGTAGGGAAAAAAAAAAGCAAAGCTATCAAACAGAATAAGCAGTTATGAAGATTTTAAAGATAAATCAAAAGACAGCTATCTTATTCAATATTTAGCTGAGCCTTCTTATACTGCGGCAAATACTGGTCTCCCAGTCTCCCCACGGGTTCTTTGGGGGCATATAAAGTGAGCCATTTGTCATTCTTTGTAGCTCAGCATTTCTATGTCATTGACTCTTTTCTACAGCAAGGTTCTCAGGCTGTTAAAGGAGGAGGAGGAGGAGGAGGAGGAGGAGGAGGAGGAAGAGGAGGAGGAGGAGGAAGAGGAGGAGGAGGGGGAGGAGGAAGGGGAGGAGGAAAAGTTTGGAAAACCAGGAGTCCTGCTTTCATCTAGAGTTTTCTGTGTTGTGTCTATCTTTATATATAACATCACGAGCAAGTCAGAATACAGTTCCAAAAGACAGTAGGCTTAGAAGAGTCTCCTGAGAGTTAAGACAACCCAGAGTCTGAGCCCCAGAAGCAGCTTTCTCCTTGCTCTGTAACCTTGGTAAATGTCCCTAGTCTTGCTATCCCTCAGTGTTCCACAAAAGGCAGAAAATATGCAGAGAATTATCACGGCGAATAAATTATTTTTTGTTTGGAGGGGATGTAATGACATCAACTCAGAATTACATGATAAATACCAGTGAATATTTGATAAGTGTTCAGTATTGTATCAGGATCTTCTGGCTCCCATGGCTTAGTGAGCGGTGAGCTAGCCTTGTACTGCTCAGACCTATCCTCTTCCACAACAGTGGAAGCTTCGGATGAAATTTCCACTGCCTGAGCTTGGCACACACGCACTTTTGTTCTCATAAGCTCAATCATGTTTACTAATAATCACTTATATTTGTTCTGAAATCTGTGTCTCATGATCTTATCACTATAATTAATAAATTTTAATATTCAATACACTGGGGTTTTTTTTATAAGTACTCTTTTTTTTCCTGGTTTTACTTTTCCTTCTTGCTCTGGCCCTGCTCACTTGCTCGCTCCGGACCTCCTCCCTGCCATCCTCACTCACTCTGGGCTTCCCTTGCTCTGGCCCAAAGTACACTGTTTTCAGACACCCATCTCATTATGGATGGTTGAACTACCATGTAGTTGCTGGGATTTGAACTCATGACCTTCTGAAGAACAGTTGGTGCTCTTACGGCTGAGCCATCCCACCAGCCCTCTCAACACACTGTTGAATATAAATACTTCTATTATTAAAACAAAGTTGAAGACTTTAGCGATATTTAATGAAATAGCTCAAAAGTGTTTACTCAATGAGGAATGAATAAAATGACAATATAAAATTATAAAAATGTAACAGTGTCTACACTGACACTGCCTTGAGTTTACTTCAAGTTATGTTCAGATACTCGAGATCTAAAGTCCTAGAGGACATAGCAAACTAGGTTTTGTTTTATCAAGAGTCCACAAACTTCAGGGAATGAAAGCTTATTAAAGGCTTTCTCACATAGTGAAAGAATTATGTAGTATGCTTTGGTACTGAAATAAAATGCTTTTAATGGATGATCTAGTAACCATGCCTAATGGCCAGTACTAGTGTTATTTAAAAATAAAAAATGAAGTTGGGAGTGGGTCAGGAGAGAAGTTACTCAGGATGAGTTGAGAGTGGTGGTGAATATGATCAAAATACATTGTAAGCATGTGTGAAATTCTCAAACAGCAAATTTAAAAAATATAAAAACAGGAAAGTGTAATTTTAATATCATAATTGAAATGTAAAACTAAAGGTATAATTTCTCCTTTTAAATTTTTTTTATGTTTTTATTGGTTATTTTATTTATTTACATTTCAAATGTTATCTCCCTTCCTGGTTTCCCCTCCACAAACCCCAAGCCCCATGCTCCCTCCCCCTTGCTCCTATGAGGGTGGTCCCCGACCTACCCACTTATTTCTGCCTCACCACCCTAGCATTCCCCTATGTTGTGTTAAAGAACCTCCACAGGGCCAAAGGCCTCCCCTCCCATTGATAAGGCCATCCTCTGCTACATATGCAGCTGGAGCCATGAGTCCCTCCATGTGTACTCTTTGGTTGGTGGTTTAGTCCCTGGGAGCACTGGGGAGTCGGGTTGGTTGATATTGTTGTTCTTCCTATGGGGTTGCAAACCCCTTCAGCTCCTACAATCTTTCCCCTAACTCCTCCATTGAGGCTCCAGTGCTCAGTCCTATGGTTGTCTGTGTGTATCCTCATCTGTATTGTTCAGGCTCTGGTAGAGCCTCTCAGGGCTAATTTACCCCTTTTAAAATGGCTTTTCTACATTTATCTTATTTTCCAGTTGACAGTTGTTTATCTTACCCCTGGCAGCTAACATACACGTCCATGGATCCTGACAGATGATGCTGGCCCCTCAATACCTCTGCTCTTCTCTCTTTAATATTCTTTCTCCACAGGCCCCTTGGCTTTAGTAAGCCTTTTTAATGGTGGTCTATTTCAGAATTGTCTTCATCTTTACTGTCATTTCCCCACAGACTTCTCCTCATCTCAGCTCTATAATGTTAACTATTTCTGACAGACTGCTGACTGTCAAACTCACACGGACAGTTCATCTTTTCCTTAGAGTTTCTGCTGACTTGACATATCTCAAATCCACACATCTAAACAACTCTCGACCGTTATTAGCCATGTCAGATTTGCCCCTGACAGCTCTCCCCGGAATGAGGGGTGGCAACTCCCAGACCTCTTGAAATGATCCATGATGTCCCTCTTTTCTACTCTACATTTTGTCAATCCTGGATTTCTGCTCACTCTTCATTCTGTATCTTTGGAACCCAAGTTCTTCTCATGGTCCCTTCTGCTGTAATCCTAGATGTTACCTGCCATTTTCACCTTTCAGCTGGAAGATATATATTTTAACAGATGTTCCTAAATAAATCTGGACATGACGTTGTATAATCTAGTCTCAACAAAGCAACTAGTGAAAGCTAAAATTCACATTATATGTGTTATCCTATAGCTGTAATAAGTCCTTATAATGAGTGAGTAGTTTCACTTCTGTGGCTGTGGCAAATACTGTAACAAAAAGCAATGCAGGGGCGGAAAGGGTTTTCTGGGTTACAATTCTATGTTACAGTCCTTCATTTCTGGGAAGTCAAGTCAGGAACTCATATTCATATCTAGAGTCAAGAGAAAAAATATGGATCTTTTCTTGCTTTCTTCTTAGCTGTATCCAGTTAGATTTTTCTATTTCTTATATTGTTCTGGGACCTTCTGCCTAGGGAATAATGCTGCCCACCATGGCCTGGGTCAGCTTATATCAATTAACACTCAAGGCAATCCCCTACAGGCATGCACATGAGCCATCTCACTCTAGATATAACCTCATGTAGACTTTCTTCCCAAATCTGCTAGCTACAATAACAACCAAACTGGGAAGATACTCTTACTGAGCACAATAGAGGCAATGTGTGCTTTGAGTATCGAATTACTTTCTGATTGGATCTAAAGTCCACTCTACAGGAAGAAATTATATGGCTGATGCTGTAAATCTGACCAAGAACCCTTAGGAAACTCATGGTCCCTAGGGGTTAACCTATTGTTTTGCTAAATAGATAAACATAAAACTGACCTCAACATTTTTATCTCTAGGCCCACAGATTAGGGCGTCGTATCTCAAACCACACATGGACAGCAGCAGTAAATGCAAAACTCACTATTGGTCAGAGAGAAGGAAAGTTAAAAGAGCCAGAGGCCATGGAGGGCCAAGGCAAAACAGTCTTCTGGAGATGACAGGACTTCTCATGCATGAATTCAGTCACTGTGGTTGCCTAGACCTGCACAAGTCAACATTCCATCATCTATGTGGGGGGAGGGGGCTTATGAGTGCCACACCTAGGTGAGGAGCTTTGGATAGTTGATGGCTGCTTCAGGAGGGAAAGTCAGTTTTCTTTAAGGATGAGGTTGGTCTCTAGTAGGTCAAACATGGTCCAGTGACTGTCACATGCCAATGCATATATGGGCAGAACAAACTGGCCATGCAAGTTATTAAAATCAAAATACATGGGGCTGGAAGAGGGGATAGTGGAGCAGGGAGTGGATCTGGGATACATATCTAACATAGCTATAGTAGTTCATACCTATTATCTCAGTACTCTGGAAATTGAGGCGGGAGGCTCACTGTGAGTTTGAAGGCAGTCTGGCATATAAGCTTAGTTTCAGGCATGGAAATGTGACAAAGAGAGGCTCTGTTTGGAAGGAAAATGGAAGGAAGAAAAGAAAGAATGGAGGGAGGAAGGGAGGAATTAAGGAAGGGAGGGAAGAAGGGAGAAAGTGGAAGCAAGAGAGAGAGGAAGGGAAGGGAAATATGGATCCATCTCTGAGTGTATAATGAGAGGTTAAAACATTATTTTAGATGCTAAAGTTTTGCTTACCTTAAAGATAATAATTAAACACCTGGCTTAACAGCTAGATTGAGAGACAATTGATATGTTATAACATTGTCTATGATCTGGCATTCTATACTCATAAGCCTTCAGAGGAACTTTTCATAAAATGCACCAAGGAGCATGTACTTAGAGAGCCAGAGGGGACCCGTGAGATCATAAATTATCTGCAAAGACTGGTACTAACCAAGTGCTGGAGGCAGGCTTGCCAGGCTCATCAGATCAGCTGCTGTACAGTGCACAGCTGGGATTTCTCACCTGGAATTCTAGTATCATCAAAGAATTGGGGGTGAAATGGGAGGGTAATCATTTAGATTGTTCTCTTAGGATAGTCAGTAAAATCTAAGAAAGAGCTGGCACTATTTGTACGGCAAAGACCTGCCCAGAAGTTTTACTTAAGGGGAAAACGTAATGACATCCTCAAAAGTGTTTTTGCTAACTAAGACTCAAAGAAGTTAAGAGTTCATTAGCGCTGCACCAGTATCTTTCCCAGGACTCCAGAGTCCCCGTGGTGTGGCAGAATGGACAGGCTGGAACATCACTCACTCAGATTCTCCAGCAAATGCTTGCAGTCATCAGTGGCCACATCATGCACAGTCCGATTGCACTTGTCTCTCCTTTCCGGCTCGAGCCCTCCATGCCGACACAAGATTTCCAGACAGTTCTGTAAAGACAAGAGAACTATTATATCAATGTTCAAATCAATCAACCTGAGTGCAAAACCCAAGGGCGAAAGCCACTTGCCTGGGGTAAGGTAGCCGGTCAAGAATTCATAGCCTAATATCCCTATAGTACCCGGACATTGGCAGTGAAGGCAGGAGAATTAAGAGTTTGAGAGCTGTCAGGGATATATATATGGCTTGAAATGGTCTTGCCTTTACCTATCAGTGTACAAGTCATACCCAGTTTTGCCAGGAGAGGAGTAAGGGAGGAAGGATCGGAAAGAGACAGCTAAAGAGAAAAGAACAAAAATAACAAATAGTAAGCAACATACAAATGGAAGTGGCCCAGGCAGCTGAGGCATTGATTGTCAAGTCTGATGACATGAGTTAGATCCTCAAGACAGGATGGATAAAAGGAACCAACCCCCAAAACCTGTCCTCTGATACAGTCATGGTACACACACACACACACACACACACACACACTACACAATGTGGTACACAAAACAAAGCAAGAATTCACAACTGGAAATCTTACTTCAATTCCAGCAACTCACATACACTCTCAAATGTATCTAAATAATATCTAGACATACAAAGCAAAGAATACTTCATTTGCGTAATTTTTCAGATGCTGGAGATGGGATCTAGGGCCTTTCCTCCCCAGCCCTTGGTTTGTAAAGACTGTCATGGTGATTGTATCCAGGCACCCTGCAGCACAGCCAATCATATATTCTGCAAAGCCTTCTCTACTCCTGGTGTAGAACTTCACTTTTTTTGTTTTGTAAAAACCTTTCCCTCCTTATAGAATAGTCTCCTAGGAGTATAATATCCCTATAAAAAACATACCACTATTTATCATGGAAGCATGGCTGCAATGTGAATCTAATTTGAAACATTTTGCCTGCTTGATGTTCCTATTTGACCTTTAACCGCATTCCCACCTCGATAACTATGTTCTGGTTTTTAACAGTAGTGAATGCTCCAGCTTGTCTTTGAACTTTGCATAAACGGAAGCACACAGCAGGGACACTGACATTTCAGCTTCTCGCATTCAATATAACTTCTAACATTCATCCATGTATCATTATTCATAATTGAATTTTACTTTTAAAAAACAGTATTACGGTGTGGGATTTCTGCACATAAGCATGCCTCAAATTACTTATTCACTCTCTGTTAATGTACAATTGCGTTCTGCTATGAACTTTCCAGTACATGCACTGTGGTGCACAGATGCAGGTCTATTCACTAGCATCAGGCTGCCGTAGAACCATGACTTGGTGCTGTGTTAGGACACACTGAAAGTACTTCCCACATTGGCTGAACCAATCACATTCCCAGGAGGAGAATGTATGCGTTCCAGCTGTTTCATATTGCCTCCAAAGCTTACTTATAAATACGACAATGGGTTCCCCAGTGGAGGGGATTTCTTGGAACTAGAAAACAAAGCAAAGATGAAGTTGGAGCTATCACTTAAAATAAAATGTGACCAGAAGCCTTGCTGATCTGAAGGCAGAGTTGATATAGAAGGCTCTTTTGGGTGTTAATAGGATACAAGACTACACCTACAAACTGAAGAGCTCTGTCAGGGGACCCCTAAATGAAGAAACTCTGCTTGCCTTTGAAGAAATACTAGGACATTTGTTTTGCTCTGCTGGTTTTTGCTTCAGACTGGAAGGGTTATGCCTTCAAAGACTAGCTGACTTAGAAAATCTCAAAGCTACAGAGTTAACTTAAAGGAATGTCTATTTTATAAACTACTACTATCAAGCTGATATTTCTAAAACTACTATAAAGCCAGTAAGTGAAGAAGATAGCCAATAAGAAACCTTGTTGTAGTAATTATTTAAAATCAGCCACCAGTCAACCTGACTATCTAAGCTGAGGCAGCTCTGCCTATCTCAGTCTCCATGTTCTGTGGCCAGAGGCCACGTGCGCTCTGCAGCTAGAAATGGCTCCGTCAGAAATACCAGCCCTGCCACCCATGAGATGCCAGCATGGGAGATGGCTCTGCCAATCTTCCACACTGTCTCCACAAGGCTGGGCATTGCCCAGACCATCCTACCATCCAGGTGGGCCCAGTAGAAAGATGAGTCTCTAATGCTTAAAGATTAATCAAACGTTTATATATTTGGTAGTGATCAGTAACAAGATACCCATATAGTCAGAAGTGTAACCCAATATCCAACCTAGATATACCAACTACCTTTGACTGCTACAGACATGTGAACATCCACCTCCATCTTCTCTCTCTCCCTCGTTCTCTCCTCTCCAAGTTCCTCCTCTTCCTTTTCCTCTTTCTTCCTTACTCCTCCTCTTCCTCTTCCTCTCCTAACTCCTCCCACCTTAGCTCCTCCTACAGAACCTGGACAATACAAGTAAAGTAGAAGTTCAAAGTCTCATGGAGAAGTGAAATGTGCCATAACGAGTTTGATAAGTATCTGGAAGATAACTCAACAGTAAAGCATTTGCCTAGCAAGTGTGAAGACCTAAGTTTAGATCCTCAAAGGCCCACTTAAAGCTAGATAAGGTACTATGCATCCAAATGTGCCTATAGCAAGGAGGGAGGCAGAGACAGGACACTCACTGGAATCTCAATCGAACTGGTGTAGGCAGTGATAAATGAGAGAGTATCTCTAAGAAATTAAAAGGCTAGAACCAATACTTGAGATTGTCCTTTGATAGCTTCATGCATGTCTGACATGCATGTACCCACACTCACACACATGAACACACATATACACAATGCACATATACACAAAGATTTCTTTTATGTTACTTATGAGGAAATATGAAGAAGAAAGGGCTGGCATGTTATATCACTGTAACAAATACCCAACATAAACTCTTAAAAAGTCAAAAGGCTGTTTGAAGTCATTTTTATGGATTCCCATTCTGGGTCAGTTGCTTGTGTTACTGTGGGCTTTTGATTAGGTGGCAAATAAGGACAGGGACATGAGAGAGGGCAAAGCTGATAACCTTATGTTGACTGGGAAGCAAAGGAAAGAAACAGAAAGGGTCAAGTTCCCAATATTCCCTTCAAAATAATGACCCAATATGACCAAAAGACCCCTAACCAGGTCCTACTCCTTGAAAGCCTTCCACAGCCTTTCGAAAACATTTATTTAAACCACAGCAAGGGAGGTACAGATGTAACAGCAAGGAAGTTTTACCTTCTAGAAAAATAGGAAGGAAGAAAGATGGAAAAAGAATCTATTTTTCCCTCTCCCTGAAACCCTGCTAAGATAATAGTTTCTGGGAGTGGGCCTGAACAGGCAGCATGTTCTACCCACATATCCAGATGGATGGCGTTTAAACTGAAGTCCCATAGAGATATACTGGTTCATGCAAAGACCTACAACCTCTATCTTAGGTTTTATTTTCATTCATATTCCAGTTGGTCAGAATGAAGTCTTTACTGCTGACCATGAGCCCAGAGCAAATGTAGGGATTCACTTTCACAAAGAAAAAATGAAGAGATGGTGAAGAACCAATGATGCCTCCATCGCAGACCTTTAAGAAGAGCTCAGAAGCAAGCTACCAGCGCCAAGTAGGTAAAGGACAAACCTGAAGTTTGAAGTGGGTAAGACAAAATCAAATTCAAGGCAACAAGACAGAATTTGTAATTAGGCAAGGGGAGAGAAAGTTCTCCCCTACATCCCAAAAAAGTTTGTAAATGCACACATAATGCCCAGCTGAGTGCTGAGAATTAGCCTTTGGGTATGGGTGTACCCACTGCTGTACAGGAGGGGGAAGCAGAAGCAATGAAGATAGACACATTGGCATAAGCAAGCAGGTAGATGTGGGTGTGAATTGGTCAAAACAGAATTGTCAGAGGGCAGTTGCAAAGCTGTGTGCAAAGCAGCATGGGTAATCTTGGGTAGATATGGGCTGTGTGCCAGAAGGAAAATGCTATGATTAGCTCTGTTGTAAAACCTGATGGATGCATGGGAAAGATTTACTGGAAAGGAAGAGAGTGAGGAAACAGACCGGTTATAAAAGGATACCTTGTTCATTCACCTTTGGTTCAAGAAACTACTTGGGGGCCATAGTCTCTGCTAGGAGCAGGACATACAAAGATGAAAGTTTTGCTTACAGAAGAGAAAGAAGGGGAGAGAGATGCATGCAAATAATTATAAAGTTAAATTATAGAATAAAGGCCTTGGCAATACCCTAATCTTGAGCCAGAAACTTCAACTAAGATATTTTCTAGCAAACAAGGTCAGGACAGGTGAAGAAGCCATTTGAGACTATGAGAACCATAGATACAAAGCCAGAAAGTGGTCAGTCAGTCCTGTGGGTAGCAAACAACACACACTAGGAAAGATGACAGAGTGCATGCAGTGAGAATTGGAAGATCCTACCCGAAGGGTGACAGAGCTGTATCAGAATATGCAGTAGATTAGCTATATCACCACGTTTTGTTGTCAGATAGGTCCCACCTACGGCTGCATAAATAAGGTGGAGCCTGCAACGAAGCACAGAATGTATCCAAAGAGCAGACAGATGAGAAGGCACGAGGCTGGGATGCATGCTATGAATGAGGGAGCAAATAACCAATGTTGATTTACTAAGAAATAAAATCTAGAGTTGTGTTGCTCATTTGAACTCATGTAGTAATGAATTTGGCCAGGTTAAAGACAGAAGCCTGGTATTTCTTTCAGTTCAGGAAAATTAAGAGATGAGCAGAGTTGTGACCATGTTGAACTTTTTGGTGACTCAAAAGCAAACATGATCAACAATAAAAAAAAAAAAAAAGGTTGTCATGGACCTCTCTAAGCTAAGCTGTTTGAAGAGTAAAAACCCATAGTTCCATTGGGACAAGAAGAATAAACAAGACCACACTGGGCAAACAAAATTCTGCAGGTACAGAGATATCCTGAGAACTGAGAATAACATTTGACAGTCTCAGAGAATATTCAGAAGACATAAAGACAAGATTCTGGAATCCTGAGAGACTATATTTGTGAGGTACCAAAGAATAAAGTACAGAATGACAAGGGAAAAGGAGTTTAAAGCCAGACAAGTGACAGCTGCAGGAGGAAGTCAGCACAGGTCCACATTTGGCTGAGGGGTTGACCCTGGTTATGTTTATGTCCCCATTGTGCTTCTGTCCATCAATCACTGCTGCCCCCACATAAGCAAGTGTTCCTTTAACCTTCACATAATGTTCCAGAATAGGTATTTAAGGAAATCCTTCCCTTTATTTACGTGTATTATGGCATTAATTTTTTTCATTGAAACTTAAGTGAAAAAGGAAATGATCACGGAAGATAAAACATAAAGAGAATTCAGGGCTGGAGAGCTGGCTGGCTCAGTGTTAAGAGTTCTTACCACTCTTGCAGAGGACCTGAGTTTAGATCCCTGCACCCATGTTTGGTGGCTCTAAACAGTCTGAAACTCCAGCTCTGGGCAGATTTGAAGCCTCTGGCCTCGATGAGCATGTGAACTCAAGTACACCTTCCCACATATAGATACACTCATGTACACATAATTAAAATAATAAGATTTCTATTTATCTTAAATGACATCTGGTTCTCTTGATTTGGTGCCTTCTAGATACATCATCTCGCTTTTCCCTCTTCAAGCTTATATAATTCCATGCAATGAGGAAAAACTTTGGTGATCTCTAATATCTAGTTGTCTTTGCAGCCAAGACCTAAGTGAGAAGAATACAAATCTTGGGTATCATACAAACCTTTGTGCATCTCTGTTTTACCTCATCAGTGCCATGGGATAACACAAGTGGTTATTACAAGGTAAAAGAAAATGTTTGATACTCCTAGGGCTAAAAGCCGGGCAAAGCCCCAGACAACCCTATCACAGTGAAAGAATACGTTAAAGATGGCAATAGGAGAGCCATAGTCTGTCCAGAGGATTGACTGGAAATGACTTTGAGGATTCTGGAAAGAAAAGTCTTCAGGGATGGTGTAGAAGGCAGACACGAAGAAATAAGTTTGGGACTAGTTACTGCAAAAGACACAGCTGCAGCTAAAACGCAGATGTGCTTGTTAAAAACAAAACAAACAAAAATCAGGAGGAGGCCCACCAGAATGGATGCTGAGAATTGCTAGTGTAGTCAGAGGAGAAAAGAGCATTGGGCAGTATTAGAAGCCCTGGGAAGGGGGATTGCATTGGATACTAATAATATTAAACAAGGTCAGGAAACCACAGAAGAGTAGGAGTGATAGGAAGCCATAGACATGGCGACAGATAAGTTAGAAGTCTCAACCACCCACAGCAAGACAAGTCACACAATCTCCCAATAGAAAATACTCTGGGAAACTTGCCATGGTGGCTCATGTATGTAACCCCGGCGTATGAGAGGCTAGGAGTAGCAGATTGCTGTGAGTTGATATCTAGTCTGGGCTACCCAGGCAGTTCCAGACCACAGTTCTGGCTACACAGGCAGGTCTATTGTAGAGACCTCCATATCTCAAACAAACCAACAAAGAAAACAAAAGGAATAAAAAGCGAAAAAGATAAATAGATAAATGAATAAAGACGATTTGTTTGGGAACATAAGCTTTTATCAGTGACAGAGGAGTCCAACTCCAATCTTCTCAGTTCTTTGGCAAGACCTTGACTTCTCAAAGTTCTCACAACAAAAGAGAGAGAGTTTCACTCAGAAGTTCTTTAATCTGCTTCCAGGAAACAAAGAAGTGCTTATCCCTGGTTCAACCCTCTCTCTAGCAGCTTTTGTTAGACAGTAATGGCTATGTGAGCAAATGTAACCACAGGAAAACCAACCAGGACTGCAAAGAAGCAAGCACGGATGTGGAAAGTGAATTCTCCAGGAGCCATCTCCGAGAAACGAATTCAACCATTTTCCAACACTTCATGTCTTCATATATAGTGCACAGGGAGGGGACAGAATAGGTGACGTCTGTCCCGTCAAGCTCTAAACTCCCACCATTCTCCATTGTAATCTGTGCAGGTTCATGATGGCATTTTCACACTTGCTTTGTGTTGTTCATCTTCAGTCCTCTCCCCCGTTTTTTTTTTTTTCCTTTTCTGAAGGCACCCTCCCCTCTCATTCTTGTTTGCTTTCTTTTTGATATGGTAAAATATCATGACAAAAAAAAACAACTTGAGGAAGAAAGGGTTAATTTCAGCTAACAAGTTATAATCTATTATGAAGAGAAGTCAGGGAAGGAGCTGACAGGAACCTGGAAGCAGGAACTGAAGCAGAATCCATGGGGGAAAGCTCTTGACTGCCTTACTTTTCATGGCTTGAACAATGGGCTTTCTTTATCCAGAACCACTTGCCAGGGGGTGGATGTGAGGGGTAGGATTAGGTCACTACCCACAGTGGATGGTCCCTCCTCTGTCAATTATTAACCAAGATAATACCCTACACACATCCCACAGGCTCACAGGCCAATCAGGTGGAAGAAATTTCTCAATCAAGGTTCCAACTTCTTAGCTGACTCTAATTCCTGTCAAAGTTGATAAAACTAACCGTATTCTCATCTGGTATTTCCCCCTGGTGTTTTCAGGAACAAGTCCTAAATGAGTATCCCCACATCCTTTCCAGTTGAATAGCCTCCACCCACACTCGCATACAAACTAACAATAAAACTCTAGGATCTGCATAAGAGAAAGAATGCACCATGTGTGTTTGTCTCTGAGTTTCTTTCTGTATAAATACCTCCGGGTTTATACAGACTAGATATGTGGCCGACTGACACCATTTTCAAGGATCTATTGTGGTTAGACTACAGTGATTTACACACTGCTAGTTGTAATTTATTGTTTCTGAAAACCAGCCCTAGCAAATTATTATAAATGGATAATCTGGGAAAGCTATCTTGGCCAGAATGGAAACATTGTTTTAGACAAGTGATGCAGATATATTTTACAAAGCTTTTGACTAGAAAGGAAGGATATAGGGTGAAAGAGACTAATGAAATCTGGAAATCTGGGCTTCATTCCCAACCGCTATCTATTAAACCCTCTCGGGCTTAGATGTCCTAATCATAAAATAAAGAGGTCGAAATGGAAGATTAAATGCCCACTCCAGAGCTAAGAGAATTTACTATTTAAACAGCTTAGCAGACTGTATTGTCAATCATTCTTTAAAGTCTTACATCAAAACATTGATCGTATGCTTTTAAAAATAAGAGGATGCAGAAGAGTCCTATTCTGAGAGAAAGAGGTCAGATTCCAATTACACGCCAGTGAAGGAGAGCATTATGGCTGTCAGGGTCTGAGGGATCAATGGAAATACCATCATTACCATCGTTGATGATCAAAACCCTGGGACTAAGAAGACATCATATTGAAGAGGCTGTGCGGGCAACCGCAGCCTTCACTGAAGGCTAGCTCCCTGCAGAGGGTGGGGGAGGAGGGGTTCCTCTCACCTAGCAGAAGAGGTAGGGCAGGAAAACACTTTAGGTCAAAGACCTCTCCTCTCCTTCTGTTTTGTTTCTAAGGCTGACTGTATTCATAACCCACTCTTATTCATAAATCACAGAGATTTTATTTATTTATTTATTTATTATTGGTTTTGGAGATGGTTGTGATGTGACTACCTTGCTACCTTGACAAGATATCCAGTCTCCGAGCATCTGCAAGTTC
Source organism: Grammomys surdaster (assembly GCF_004785775.1). Taxonomy (NCBI): domain Eukaryota; kingdom Metazoa; phylum Chordata; class Mammalia; order Rodentia; family Muridae; genus Grammomys; species Grammomys surdaster. The sequence continues at coordinate 586,778 of NW_021604754.1, read as the reverse complement.
AAACTTGAATGGCTTACGCTTCCCATTTTTGTCTCCTAAAATATTTTACACTGTACGCTTCTGTATTCCATTAAAATGCTACCTACATAGCAGTTCTTAGACTTTTCCTTCCCTTTGAGTTAAAGAGTTAACAGAAGGGAAACATAAGCTAACAAGCCCTGAATAAATCATGCTTTTCTTTTCTCTCTCTCTCTTTACAAATTGAACTGTGAAGGACATGGTGTCTGCAGTAGACCTAACAGTCCCACACAGGTGTTTTGATGCGGAATGAATGAATCTCGTGCTTAATTCAAGGATAACCAACCTCAACCAACCTCTAGTTCACAAAGCAATGCTTTTTCTTTGCTCTTTCCTGCAGACTATTCTCTTTCCATTCAGCTCTACTCCTTTCCCATGTCTATTCTGTGTTCTACCCCTAGTCACTTATTTATTGTTGTGTATGTGTGTCTATGCTTGGAGGTGGTGGGCTGTGAATATGTGAGCATACATGCTTGCCTATGTGTGTGCACGTGAAGGCTAGAAACTGATTTGGGGGGTATCTTCTGTTGCTCTGCACCCTACATTTTGAGGCAGAATCACTCCTTGAGTATGATGCTTGTTTCAGCTGGACTGACTGGCCAGCAGGCTCCACCCTCCACCCCCAGGATCTCCCTGTATCCACATCCTCAGTACTGGAGTTGCAAGAGCCTGTGGTCATGCTCAGCTCTTTTGTGGGTGCTATTTATCAAAGCTCAGTTCCTTGTACTTGTGCAAAAAGCATTTTGCCCACTAACCCATCTTCAGCCCAGCCTTGACCATTTCTGTCTATACTTCTCATTATTACCCTTGTTCCCACCACCTTCCACCACTTGTCTGTTCCTCTCTGCTATCCAGGTGTTCCAAATCCCAGACGGTCTAAATACTATTCTTAAATATTTAAACTGAAGAACAATTTAACCTTGTTTTTCAAAAACCTCCCACTGGCTGTATATTCAATACTAATTTTATGTCAAGCTCCTTATTAAGTGTTACTGAAGGCCCCCTCCAACCAACAATTACCCCCCCATCATTATTTTATTCCTATTTTCCTTAGCTCACTCACTTGTGGCTGCTAGCTACCTCCTCCCTACTTCTGTGTCTCCACTTTTACTTTTCTCTTTACCTGGATTGTTCTCTACAGTAGTCTACAGGACTCCAAATAATTTCTACCTCATTGAGAATGAACCATTCCCAACGTGACTCTCCCCAAAGTCCTGTTCTTTAAAACACATAATTTCTGGTTTTCCATATCACGGATCGAGGTGTTGATCTGATGCCTGTCCATCACTTTGAATGACAGCTCTGTTTGTCTCTTTATTCTACACTTATAGCTTGAGTACTTACCGCTGGTCTAAGAGTTAAGAACATGTGTTCTCTGCAGACATTAGCATGTTTAGCTAATGTCTTAGCCCTCAGGAGCATCCTAATAGCTTATTACTGGTCCACTGTTCCTAACAGAAAGAGCCTAAGAAAAGAGTCTACAATCTGATCCTCCCTCTCCACAACTAGTATCAACTAATTACGTTAATTATCTTTCCTTCCTCACATAGGTGAAATAAAACATTTGAATTTACTCTTGTATGCCTTATACATAAAATATTTTAAAAAATAAATGAAAGTTTTCTTATGTCCCAGATGGTAAATATCTCCTAAAGAGAAATGAGTGTCAATTTGTATCAGCAGCTCAACAACCTGCAAAGGCATTACTGCACTTCTATTTACTCAGCCTAAACACACCAGATTAATTATGAATGACTATACCACTCATCACATTTACAGCTGGGTGATGGGGCCAGCTGCTACCAGACGCACCTTGAAACCTTTGGAAGCAGCAATGTGGGCAGCGGTCCAGCCTTCTTTGTCAGCGTGGTTAATGAGTTCGGCAGGAACCACAGGCTTAGATGGACCTGTAGGGCTCTCTCCTCCATGCAGGCTGAATAAGCCTGACTTGGGCTCTTCTGCACTCAAAGAGTTTCCACGGGCTGGCACTCTATGGTACATCAGGAGCTTGAGGCTGTCCACATTACCAGTGTCCACGGCTGCGTGAATTGGTGTCCAGCCATCCTGAAAATACATCGACCAAGCGGAAAAGGTTGAGAATAACAATAATAATGAGACCTGTGTTATTTTAAGTCCACCTCTTAAGTTCTCTTGGTCATGAACCACTGCATCCGAGAATGGAGGATTGCCTCTCTGGAATATTCCTGATGAACTTACGTCCTCTGACTTTTATTGATGGCACTAATTTCCACAACTGTGATTCATGTTTGCTGCTAAATCAACATTTCCCCCTAACAGTTACCATCTGGAGTGAGCAGGCCCTGCCGACTCCCGAGTGTTAATGCTTGTCCAACCAGAATTTCAATTTAGTATTTAAAAAAATGGAGTGAACTTTATCCTAATGAAATTTTAAAATCATATGCAGTAATAATGCTATTAATTAATTAATTAATAATGCACTGATAAATCAGTTTTACTACCAGTGCAGTGGCCCAACTGGAATGATCTGAAAATTTCAGTGCCAATGATTCTAGAAGGAAAGGTTCTAAGTACAAAGGAAAAGGTAGGAGCATAGAAAAAAACAAAGCCCAATAGGTTCTGGTTCACTGATATCTATGGGCCTCTCCTCGGGAACTTCTGAGTGTAGCATTCTATTCAGTCCTTACTTAGAAAATGGTCCAACTAAAATCACCGAGACCGTTTTCTAGAATGAATTGCTCTGCCTCATTCCTTTGCCCACTTAGCTGGATTCTTGAGTAGTTACAAGCTTGGGGGAGTGGTCCTCAGTTCTGCAACCTCAGTACCCTCTGAGACTTAGTAAAACTGCAGATCACCAAGCTTCCCTCCAGATAAAGTGAACCTGACCCTCTGATGGGGAAGGTCCACAAGCCTATCAATCATGCCCAGCATGGGAAAGGAATGCATTTAAAATGGAAAAGTCTGGTCCTAGGAAAAAATCCCTGTTCCCTCATAGGCTTTCATTCTGACACACAGGTGAGTCTGCCTATAACATAGAAACTTACTTGTCTTCAAAAATTTTTTACCAAATAATTGATTTGTGTTGTGTTTTTCTGCCTTTATATTGTAGCTTTAAGATCATTTTCATATAGAATTTCATATTGTTATACTAAATATATCCCAATGAGCTATAAAACTTGAGAAAGGATCTCACTATGCATTCCTTGATAGCTAAAACTTGGTATAGGTTTTCGCCTTCCAAGTGCTGGAATTACAGGCATATAGTACCACTGCACTGGTTTTTTATTAAAAAAAAACCCACTATCATTTGATAATTTAAAAGCTAAGAAAATTAGCCATCTCAATGTATACTAAGTATTGTGAACTTTTCCTAAGCTGACCTTTGAGGACGTTTTCTCTCCTTCTGGATTTCATGCCAGTAAAATTCAGTTCACCAAGACAAGACCACAAAGGCAGTTAATAGAGGAGGGTATGGTCTGCCTTGCAGTCAGGTACAGCAGATCCCTGCTTTCTTCTGCAGGGTAATAACCCTTACATAGGCCACAGAGAATATGTGCTGATTACCTTCCTAATTTACAGATTCCAAACAATCTTTCTAGGAAAGAACAAGACAAGACAAAAACCTCTTCCACATTCCACTTTCTCTTGCTACCTTACCATTAAAAGGCATAAGACATAATTATCTCCCATGGAGTCACTTATCAATTATACAGTGTGGTTTTTGTATTGTCTAAACAATCTGTTCAGCCCAACAAAGCTAGCTTCAGGGCACTGATCTGTGTTCTCAGCAGGATGTGGTTTAATCTTCCATGTTGGACTACTTATTCAGATTGATGATGTGAAATTCATTTATTTTCTAGCTATAAGACAGGATTTTGTAGTGAATATATCCAAACACCAAGTATTTCTTGAATAAAATAAAGAAAATAAAGAAATGTGAAACTAAACTACTTTTTTTCAGATTTTCTTTTTAAAAGAAGTATCTGGGGAGATGGTCAAATCCTCTAGGGGAACCAGGCATAGAAGTGGTTTAGACACACCTACAAGCAGAACATCCATACATGTACAAGAACTTTAATTTAATTAAAGAATTCAAATTTAATAAAAATGTAAAAGTAAATAAAAATCATTCTGGGGATTTGTTTTGTTTTTAGGCTCTAACAATAATTTACTATGGAAAATATTCATACCTTGCCTTGTTATCTTTGCTGACATTGATTTTAATGACTGGTTCTTGTCAGAGAAATTATGTAATAGCATCAAAGAATAGTATCTGTTCCATGAATAAAAACTTACACATTCATTGTCTTCTCCAATTCTGAAATGCTAACAGTACCAAAATCCCACCTTTTTAGGTTTAGCCTCAGAATTTGAATGACTCATAAGGTAAAATGGGCTAGATTTTTAATCAGCAAGCCAGAGACTCAAACAGAGGTCACTTTCCAATCCAGGAGCCTTAAAGCTAAAGCCCAACTAATGAGTGGGTTTCCATGTACAGTTGTCCTTCAGCGTTTGTGGAAGGCTAGTTCCAAAGCTACATTGTGCCTTCTTCACCCTGGCCTCTGAATTCCTAGAGACGCACACATCTCTCATACAGAACACTGTAGTGTTTACATAGTGCCTGCATACATCCTTCCACGCAGTCAAGTCCTCTCCATTTTCCTTCTAATGTTGTCTACAGTGCAAATGCTATGTAGCCATTAGTTATATTGCCTTCTGTAGGGAATAATGACAAAGAGTCTGCACCTGTCATATATACACATCTATATTAGATATACACAAGTTTGTGATTTTTGAACCTATATGCCTTGTTTTCAGACATAATATAAATCACATATGTCAGGGAGCACTCTCCCAAATGGGTACTTACTCTGGTTTTTATACTCCGGTCAGTGCCAGCTTCCAGCAGGAGTTTGATACATTCCTTATTTCCATTTTTACAGGCCAGGTACAGAGGTGTCTGTCCTCCAGCAGCAGAGTGATTAATGTTGGCATTGTATGCAGTTAGTAATTCTATACATCTGTATGTAGAATTATGATTAGTTACATACAAATGAGGTGTCAGCTGAGAAGCGCTCCCTGACCAGATATTAAATCCAGATAATATGCCTGAGCAATCCTGTATATTGACATATATCAATTATTTTATATAGACCTTAGGAATGTTATTGCACTGCTATCACTTTCATATGACTGAAAACTACACTTTAGTCTCCAAATTTATGAAAACATAAAATTGTCCCTTTATAAATGTTCAAACCTAGCTCAGGATCCTTCTTACCAACTTTTCCAGGAGTTGCCCTTGGAACGGGTTTGACTTCTTAGGGTTAAATGGTATAATCGTACTTGGTATACATATTATTTGTGATTCAAAATGGTTTTTGCCTTGACAAAAAAACATGAGGCTGCTGAATCATTCTGTGATTTTTTTTATTCACTCAAGAAAATGATTATAAATAGCATAGACAGCCGGGCACCATGTGCCTCCTCTATAAAAAGGAGCAGGGGGTGGGAAATGGGCTGCCTTGGGAGAAAGATGGAAGAGGCTGTCTCTTTGGGTGGTAGCTGGCTTCTGAGGACACAGCTACACAGAAACACACTCAAGAAAAAAAGGAGGTAATTCCGAGACTGTGACTTTGTGACTAGTTCAACACAGAGCTAGAATTTGAACAAACTGAAGGATTTGCCTTTAGGGAGATTTATTTTCTTTCAGTATTTGGCTTACATATGTTTTTTTTTTTAAAGTAACACACTGACATATTTGTGTAGCACATACATTTACTGATTACTGAATTTCCATCGGGTTCCTCCTTCCAACGCTATCCATGCTTCAGTTCTGTGACAGTTACATACTCAAAAGAAAGATGCTTACAGATGGCCTAGGAATATGGAGGTGACAGAGACTGAAACACAGGCCAGGAGGAGAGATCTTTTCAGTGGGACACAGACTATAACCAAAAGGTAACAGCAAAAGTAGCTGCTGTGGTTTCCAAGACTGAAGCCAGGTTGCTGTGATGTATGACAGACACACAAGAGAAATGATGCTAGACACAGAAGGCTGCCTTCAGAATACTGTAGAACACACTTCTAATTAACACTGATGCGAACTCTTAAAAGCTTTATTTTAAGAATTGTATAGTTTGAGATGGGGAAGTAGCTCAGCTGTTGAAGGCTAAGACTTATAACCAAAATGCCATGAATCCTGTAATTTGTTGAAGAATATTTCTCTCCGGACAGATGGATCTTAAAGGTAGCAACAGTATATATTCCTCACAACCTGCCAGCTCAGCACGGGAAGGACAGCAATGTGGCTAAATTCTATTATTAAAATGTGACTTTTAGTTTTAAAAAGAAATATCTGTACTTAATGACTTGGAAGCTCCTTTTAGAACTCATTGTTAAAGTTATGTGCATATTAATTAACAGGTTCCCTTTGGACTTGAACTACTTTCAGTTTGCAAAAGCCTTGCTTTGATTTTTCTCTTAATTATAAACGAAGAAACATGAGTATTTGGGACTATCAACTTACCTTATCAGAGAATAATAGGATTATAACAAGCAATATAATTCTATGGTCTACCTTTAATGTTAGCACTAACAAAAGCTTTTATAGACAAGAGAAAACAAAGCTGTCAGAATTCCTTACTTTGTTCTCCATTGCTACCCTAATGTTGACCTTTTCCAGAAGCAAGTTCATTGATGTATAGTTCAGATTGTATACACCTATATACGGACTATATACAGACTAGACACATACACACTTCCTTCAGATACAGCACTCAACTATTAGTATGAAGAACAAATCTAAGGTCCTGTTTTGCATTTGGACACTCAAATATGTTTAGTGAATTTGTCAATGAATATTAACCACTCATTTACATACTTAGCCAGAGTGAAATCTGTGCCAAATATAAAAAAGGGGGTCACTTCCATAGTTAAAGAAGAATGAAGAGCACCACTTACTCAAAACGTCCCTGAGCAGCTGCGACGCACAAGGGTGTGAAGCCATTTTTATCAGCAGCGTCGACTTGGGCTTCTGCATTCAGCAGCAATCGAACACAGTCTACAGGATTTTAACAGAAAGCCACTTTAACTCAGTGCAATGGTGAGCCAGGTTCCCTATAAACTGTGTAGAGATCTAACAGCAAAGGCTGACCTGACAGTTCTGTCTTGCTGGATGTGGCATGCCAAAGACTTTCACATGGAGAGCCATCTCGTTCCCTAAAGACAGGGTATCTCCAAAGCCACCAAAACATGGTTTCAAAAAAAAATTTTGAGGAGAGTGGTTGATGAGTAAAAAAGGAATACCACACACCAGAAAAATACTTTGCTAGATACTCAGACAGAGTTTCCTCAAAATAATGTTTTGGGGGTAGAGAATCAGATCCACTTACCAAATTGCATTTATATAGTTACATCCTTACCGCATGATGGATGCTAATTTAATCATCAAAGCACTTCTATGTGGGCCATCCTACACTTGGCTACTTGAAGATCAAGGAAAGCCCACAGAAAGCCACCTGAGACACAAACATCACTAACAGAGAAGTATCATAAATAATAGTGCATGATCTAAATTTAATTTCTCTATAGGGAAGAAAAGTCCCCCAGTGTTTCTGAATTCTGAAGTGCTTTAAAACTACTGAGTTTCCTTAGCTCTGGAGAGTACTGGATCTATCTGGCCAACGAGGAAGTAGTCCACACTGCACATTCCCTATTAACTTAGAACACGTAGTAAAGCCATCTCTTTTTCTGGGGTACCACATGTTTTAGTATATTTAACTACAAGATTTGCATTTTTAAGGAGTAAAAAAAATTCTTAGTCTTCAGTGACAGATCATTTATAGTAAGTTTTCAGTTCTCAAAAAAGTAATCTAAGGAACTATAAATTATCACAAGGCTACTCTTCCTAACTGGTAAAATCTCTCTGTGGCAACCACTCAACACCTAAGCCTAACAGTCTGGAAGATTTGCTTCTCCTATAGCAGGTATTCCTACCAAATCAGGATTACTCTGTCCTGACAAGAGTGAGATCTTGGACAGTTTGATTCTAATGTGTGTTTAAGAATCCCTACATGGACAATATGTTTTGTTGTCCATCTAGGAAAATTGACTTTGCCACTGGCTCTACATTTTACCATTAGGAACTTCATAATTAGGGTCTTAAATATTCATTAGAGTTTAAAAAAAATTCCCTGTTCTCTTCCTCCCCACCCCCGAAAAAAATAAATGAAGAAGAAGAAATCCAAGTGGACTTTTAGCTTACAAAAGTGATTTAATTGCCTTTGCTTTTCCATCCTTCTGCCAGGTGTGTTAAGGTAAGGCACTGTTAGTTTGCTTTGGTTTGCTTTGGCTTGGTTTTCTTACCTGTATGTCCATTCTTAGCAGCAGAATACAAGGCAGAATGGCCATCTTCACAGGAGTAATTTATGTCCAGTCCTTCTTCATTAAGCAGCATTGATAATAAAGTGACATTTCCCTGGGCAGCAGCTTGCTGAAGAAGGGTGGGCCTGCCAGCCAGGGGGGCAGGACCACCACTCATTAGCAAAGGGGTTAGGGAGGGTGACCAGCCTGTAGGTTAAAGTGACCTTAGTTAGAGAGCAGGAAGAAAAGACAGATACTACCATTCCTTTTTGAATCACACACACACAGAGACATGAACATGTGTCCCTAGAAGATTACATGGTTTCTAACATTATCAATCTGTTAATACTTTCTTATCACAAACCCATACTATTATCTTGAGATTTTTTATCTGGTGCTAATTAAATTACCTTAATGGGAACATGCTATTTTTAGTTGTCAGTTTGGCACAAAGAAGAGTTAAAGAAATAATTGGTTTTAGGAGACCAAGATGGCTACACACTTCACAAACTTAAATTTCTATTTAGAATTTAAAATCATTTTGAATCCTAAAGTTATGTAAAGGCTACCTTAATTTCAATACTGATTTGGCAGTGTAAATAAAATAGGTGTAAGAGACCACCGTAGCTTCAAAGAGTTTCTTCAACAATGTTTCTAAGATAATCATTTTACATAAACCAGGAAATGGGCTTTACTCTATCAAAGAGTTTGTTCTATTTCTTGAATTTCCATATCTGAGAATCAAATAATGGGTGATGGGTGTTAAAAGCTATATTGTACGACAGCGCAGGGTTCAATAACAGTTTTGAAAACTGCCATCTCTTGCCATCTTCATGGCAGGACTAACAAACTTTTGAAATTGGCCAACAACGCAGGGTGCTCTACCATATAGCTTTAACAACGATTGTAAGCGTTATCATGGTTAGATAGTTCTCATCAGTATTTAGCGGCTTTAGAAGAGAATCTGTTAAGAGTGTGAAGTCGGCTGCATATAGCCTGGAAAAGTTTCTGAATCCTTCCTTGATCAAAAGGCTGTAAAAACAGTAAAGTACAAATGTTTATTTAATTGGTAGTTGTGTCCTTTCAACTTGAATACAATGAGTGAGCCTCAATACTTTTAAGCAGCGCTATTACATAACTACACATATATACTCTTCAAGCAGACTTTCCATGGCTATATGTAACATTCCCTTCAGCAAGATATAGTAGGTATTCTTTTCTTTCCCTCTACTGAGGTATTAGTTACACTAGTATGAATGTAATATTCATTTCTTATGATTAATCACAAGGTTTTGACTTTAGTTGTTTCAGGATACATTTAAAGTATGTATCTATCAAAGAAGCGTCTCAGAATATTGAAAATTCTTTATAAAACTAAATAAAAGAGAGGCCATTTATGCAAACAGAAATCCATGGAGCATTGAAATCTCAAAATTGTATCTTTATAGCCAATAGTTTGAATTCATGGATTATTTATTGTTTTAGCATATCAGGACAGCAATGAGAGACAATTAAAATGTTTATAAAATTCAATATTTCTCAAATCTTTATAATATTTCCCCATCCATATTGATTAGGTCTTCTTAGAAAAGTAGTATTTTTACTTCATACTTACAAGAAGGCTCCTCTCTGGTACATTTTACCTTTTGTATTTTCTTAAAAACAAACAAACAAAAAAAAACAGGCCCACAAAAATTAAATCAGTACTTATTAGAAATGAATGATAGACAGAAAATTATAAACACCAAGGTAGGATACCTTGATTGTAAAGCAAACACAAGCAACAGGGAAGCATCACATTATCATCCCCAGCAGAACTGGGAGGGGGGGTCTGCTTCATGCTATCAACACGCACGCGCACACGCACGCACACACACACACACACACACAAACATGTACATGTGTACTCAGGCATGCACACACCACACACACACACACACACACATACACACATACACACTTTCATCTCTTCTTTACATTTCATTCAAGGAATCTTGGTTCTTGATATTCTTCCATGAATACCAATGTGTACATACTAAAGTTTGCTCTTATTCATTTTAAACCAGTTCTAGGCTTTGAGAGAGACAATACAAATACACATTTCCAATTGTTTTATATGGAAATATTCAATTCTGTATATAATCTTCTGGAAGAGCCCACTCATGTGAAAGGTAAAAGGCTTTATTCCAAAATGTTCTTAATCATTAGGCCATGAAGTGTTGTCATTTTCCCAGTCAGACTCAAAGGAAGCAGTATCAGTTTCCTTGGAGGACTGAAAAAAAAAATGTTTTTTAAGTCTTCACAAAAGAAAATGTTTTGTAAATATTGTAAACTTTAAGCTCTTACATTTTAAACGAATGTTATATTTTGACTATAATTTCCAATTTTCTCCCAACACATTTTAATAAATCCCATTACAAATATGGGGAAAATAAAAGAAAGACCTCATCACAACACTAGTATTCATCTGAAATTCTCAACCATGAGAGAAGTAGGGATATGTGATTAACTGCATTAGTGAAGGACAGAATAAACCCAAATCCACACGGCTACTCTATAGATGTTAGAAGGTCATCCAGCTACGCAGCACTGTGGGCAAACATTAGTAAAGGTGAGGACTTGCATAGCAGGCCACGAAACAGTGGGGACATGCAATGGCAGAGGAAGAGGAGCTGAGAACAGCTTCTGGCACCAGCTTCAGAGGGTGGAGAGGGTTAAGGTCACAGCCCAGACCATTCTTATTTTGCGTTTTAGCATTCAAGCCAATCATACATGAGTATACTTTAGAAAATATAATTAAGGAAGGAAAAAAGTCTGAATCAAATGAAATCAAATTTATAAAATAATAGTAACAAGAAAAACAACCACCAAAAGGAAGAAAGGAAGAAAGGAAAGAAGGAAGAGAGAGAGAGAGAGAGAGAGAGAGAGAGAGAGAGAGAGAGAGAGATGTTCAAATGTTCCCTGGAGTGATTCCTGCTTTAACCTGCTCCATGTAACCATTGGGATATATATGTTCATTTGACAAGTTGGTAAGAATTTCTAATTCATTTAGAATTTAAAATGTTATTTTAAAAGTTCATGATTTGCTCTGAAGTCACCTCTAGTTAGTGTACTTTACAATGCAACCCATTAAAATGAGACCCCTCTGCCACTCCAGCTTTCCTCCGGGATTTCACCTCACTGTTATAGACAGAGGTAGCAGGGACACAGGCATCTCAAGAGAAAGATCCTGAGATCCAGGCAAGGAGGGATAAACAGTCTCCACCATGAGGATAAGTCAGAGAATCCTTCTGTTGGGAAATAGTCTTAATTTTGGGTTCAAGAGTTTAAGTTGTAGACAACAAAGCTAATAGCTTACAAATAATTTCTCTCTAGGATTATAACTACAAAAGGGCATAAATGAACTAATTTTGCCATTTGAATGCTTGCTCACAGGATCAAAGATGGGAACCAATCTCTGCGAGGTGTCTGGCAGGTACACTGTTCCCTGGCTTTGTTCTGAGTAACTACAATGGCTCCAGTGGAAAGTTAATGACCTCCTATGTGCTTCTGACCTGAAGAAGAACAAGCTCACTCAGGCATAGCCAGGTTAAGGAGCAGGATGTAGGGAGCTCTGGTGTTTCCTAGCCCAAATGGGCGCTGCTGTGGCAAAGACTGGAGTGGAGCACAGTAGTGGAGCACTCACCTACCATGCATAAGGCTCTGGACCGGATCCCCAGTACCACCAAAATATTCATTTAAAAAAGGAGACCTGGAACGAACTAAATGCAATGCAGGTGAAACACTAATTTGGGAAGCTTAGGATGGCCTGCACCTGCAACTGAGTTCTGTAATTATACAAGCATTCTTCACTCTAACATTTGTGCCTTCAGAGCACATAAGGAGGTATCTACCAAACACCTGCTAAGGGACTAAGACCTCCTCCCCCCCTCCCCACCACCCGGTGCCACCCTTCTGCCCTGAAGATGCACACTTTATAGTCAATCAGACAGAAGCCTGCTATTCCACTGAAGGGCATCCTACAGTTGAGAATACTATGGCCAAACTAGAAAATTAAAAAACAAGGAACCGGCTTTACATATCTTCAATGGCTGCTGTTTCATCCAAAACTCTTACTCACTTCTCCTTGGTACCTCAGAGATAAGTAAAAGGTGGGATTTTCTTTTTGTTGTTGTTGTTGTTGTTGTTGTTGTCATATGGGTTTTTTTTTTTTTTGAGTCCTGGCTTTGTTTATCCAGAATTCCACTGAATACAAAACAGTTGTTTGGGCAAATATTTAACTGATTGGGAGTTAGTCATCTTTTAAAACTTAACTTCTCTGCAGTCACACATGCTTGCTTCAGTGCTTCTCTGTTGATTACTAAAGGGTGTGTGCGGCTGGACTTGAAATCACAGTGCCTACCAAGGCAGCAGCTGGCAGAGCCTCAAGGTATCAAAAAACAGACGGCTTTGTACTTAAAAACAAAACCAGCTGACAGCATTCATTTGCCCTGGGACGTGTTGCCTACGTACAGTCTATACAGTTACAGGAGAGCATTGTCATGACTCCAAATGACTCTGGAGCTACTGCTTTCCAGCAGACTACAGGTTTTAAGGTCCATGTTTGGATTGTTCTAGATGGTACCAAATGTCTCTCTTCTTAGGGCAGGTTTAACGAGTGGGAAAGCCAACATAATTCCAAGCAATACCAAGACCTATCAAACGTAATAGAACTATTTTAGAGAGGAAACTAGGGACTCTCAAGTGCCTATCTATACCATCACAAAATGACAGCAAGATCAATTCTAAAGCAAGTTCTCAAACATGCTGTAAGCAACACTGTCACTCAGGTGGGGATTAGTCATGCTGTTACAGGTTCAGTGCCATGCCATGATATGTTCTGGTCTCCAAGCCTCCCTCCACTCTGAGCACTATAAACTCCAACTTAAGGAAGAAAACACTTGCTCATGATGAGAAGGATAACCAAAGCCAGGTATATACAATGGAGCCTCATCTCTAACACTGATCTATTAACTCCAAAGTGCATGCTGTTTCTGATTTTCAGTTTTGCCCTCAAAAATAAAAACAACCTCCCTTAAAGCTGAATTTCCATGGGAACAGCTTGGAATTAGAGGCATGCAGTCCGGCCATCTGAAGCACTTAGCTCCTTCACTGGCTTCAGAGCTGTAGTCTGGGCTCCATGCTTTAAGCTTTAAATGTGATGCTACTGAAATTTCCCTTTCATTTTTGAAATCGCTGCTCTTTAGAGCCGATAGGATCTGCCAATCCCTAATGTCTGAGGAGAGTAGCACTGACAGCTCCAGAGTGCCAACAGAACTTTGACCCTAAGCATGAATCTACTTCAGCCATGATAATGAAAAGCACTGCATCCATAACCATAGACGACAACAACAACAACAACATCTAGTTCTTTGTGGAACTCCCAGACTGAGCAACATCATAATGCACTCATTCGATGGCAACTGTAACATCCCATGTGGTGTGGAAGCCGTCTGGGCTCAAGTGTTGGAAGACAATACCTTATCCAAAGAGGCACATGCCATTCAAACTAAACTAAGCTTGTAACTGACATTTATAAATATTCACAGTCTTTTGTTGAAGGTAAGGAAGGGATGTTCATACCAAACTGATAGGAACCTTCAGAATCTGTTAATTACAGAATCAACCCCACCAACCTGCTAATCCAGAGTTGTACGAAGAGTGACTTGGAAGGATTTTTTCTTATGTCATCCTAAAAGGACCAAATTGAAAGCACACTGAGGATGATCCATTAATATTGAGGTCTTGGGAGATAAATATTTAATAGGAAGGGATACTCTTTCCTCCCCTGGAAATGTTTCAGTCTCTCTAAATTAATGGTCTCCATGGACTTCAAACCACTATTTTCAGGTTATTTTCAAGAAAAGCACTTAGAATGATGTAGCCACAATTCATAGAGCAAGATGAATCACCATCATCCCAGAGCCTTAAAGAAAATTACCAAAAAAAATTAACAAAAGGAGAGAGAGAGAGAGAGAGAGAGAGAGAGAGAGAGAGAGAGAGAGAG
>NW_021604754.1:555323-572361 GCF_004785775.1 Grammomys surdaster | reverse complement strand
GAGAGAGAGAGAGAGAGAGAGAGAGAGAGAGAGAGAGAGAGAGAGAGAGGAAGAAGGAGGAGGAAGAGGAGGAGGAGGAGGAGGAGAAGGAGGAGGAGGAGGGAGAGAGAGAAGAAATGAGAAAGTGGGCAATGAAAGTATTAAAAATATTTCAAGACAATATGAAGAGAATTGAAACAGGTCAGAGAATAGGCCACGTTCTTTATAAAAGGGTATAAGACTTTAATCCCTTTACCTGATGCTGTTACCAAGAGGCTGTCTGAGGCACCGGGGCTACGGGGTGAGGCACTAACAGGCTTTATGGAAGAGCAAAAGGCAACGGTGGCAGGAATGACAAGGGAGCTGTCTGAACATGCGGGTTGGTTCAGTCCAGGGGTTTCAGCAGGCCAGGCACCCACCTGAGACGTGGCCAGGGCCGAAACAGGACAGCCTGCAGGTGCCACAGTTAAATCTATGGATGGTTTTGGTGGCAGCTGAGGGGAGGATGACTTAGGGACGTTCTCCTCATTTACTACCTTGGCCCCTTGTGGCAAAGAGGAGGGAGGTGAAGCCACAATTTTGTTATCAACTTTGGCCCCTGCATTGGAGGCCCTCAGTTGGGGGTGTGGTGGAGAAGGAGTTTGGGAGAGCCCTGGCTTTTTGGGAGGGATAGGAGGAGGATTTCCTCTGTCAACTCGTGCTGCCCCAGGAGTCTTTAAACCGGTTCGACCAACTGGAGGGCAGGTGCCAGCATCCCCTCCTGGAGATGTTCCAAGCCTTGAAGAAGCACCAGCTTGAGGGCTGGTAAATCTGGACAGCGCTTGGGTCACAGTATTCCGAGCTAGCTGCTTGGCTACTAGGTTGTCACGACTCGTAGGAGAAACATCTCTTGAAGGAGGACTTGGAGTGTTATTTCCATTCTGGTCTGGGTCATTTGCATTGCCCTGAAATCTAAATCTAGCTGCTTGGATGCGTGGATTGAGACCTGGATGAGTGTTGGCACACGGTGAATGTAAACTGTGCACAGGGGGAGCTTGTGAGTGGTTCTGGGGTGCTGTGCCTGGTGTCTGAGCAGTGGCAGGGGCAGTGCTACTAGGAGTTGAGGGTGTGCTATTTGATAGATCAGGGGCATTGCCTGTGCTTGGTCCGTTTTCTTCAATTCTATTTGCATTTGACGGTAGAGCAGTGGGTGGAGAGGGACCCAAGTCACTGTGGGAAGCCTGCCTATCAATACCTGGTCTAATCATCAGGGCACTGGGGCCCACATTCCCTTTTGTGTTTGTGGAAACTAGGGGGGTCCCTGTGGAAGGCTTTATGGGTACAGTCAAAGGCAACTTCTTCACAGGGTCGGTGCTTTCTGTCACTACATCTGTCTGGCAAGCAACAGACCTTGTCACAGGCCCTTCTGTTGCCACAGATATGGAAGCCAGGCGCTTGTCTTTTGTCTTTCGTGGGAGGGAAAGGCCGGGCTTGCCATCATTTCCCTTCTTCATTTGCTCCATCATTTTCTTCATCTTGTCTATCT
This sequence comes from Grammomys surdaster, assembly GCF_004785775.1. Taxonomy (NCBI): domain Eukaryota; kingdom Metazoa; phylum Chordata; class Mammalia; order Rodentia; family Muridae; genus Grammomys; species Grammomys surdaster. The sequence continues at coordinate 570,857 of NW_021604754.1, read as the reverse complement.
CTTCTTTGAGGTCAGTGGTGTGTGCTTCTTCTCGGTTCAGCTTGGCACGCAGCTGCTCCCGTTCCGTGTCAAACTCAGAAAGCTGTTTCTCCAGCTGAGCTTCCATTCCAGTGCTTTTCTGTTTCTCTGCTGAGAGCTGCTCTTCTAACTCACTTGTCTTTTTCTTTTCCTCCTCCAGTTTCACCATGACTTCCTCCAGCTTCTGAGCCTCCTCTACGACTTTGCCTGAGAGCTGCTTACACTCCTTCACCAGCATCAGGACCACATGCTTGTTCTTGCCCCTCTCTTCCTCCAGGTGGGCAGTCAGCTTCTTGTGTTCCTGTTCAAGGGCCTGGAGCTGGAGCTTTTCCATCTCCAACTGGAAGATATTCAAAGGGAAGTCTGAATTAATAGATGAAATATTCTTTGTATCATAGAAAGGCTTTTTATTAATTTCTGAACAATGGCATAATTTGGGTTAGCAAAAGTGCCAGAGTTTGTTATGATTTTTTTAAAGGTAATATTTAAAGACCCATTAACATGAGAAAATTGACAAAGGGTTTTCTGCAAAATATCTACATTAAGAAAAGAAAGGAAATTGTTTTCATCTATTAAATTTAACTACAGTGCAGGAGAACAGTAATAGGATGTTTCAAGTCACAGCACAGAGTTCAAAAAGAGCTATTTTGATGAGTACAGACCAGTGAGAGAATTGGTGATATTTAATAAAGGTTCAATGGCTGCAAATTATTAACTGATCTTTGAGACATACAATCAGGATTTAAATCCCAAGCCCCATAGTCGCTAATGGTATTAGATAGCTAAATTACTTAAACCACTTTGGGCGTCCTTTGATGGGCTGGACGTCACATGAAATAACATGCAAAGGAATTTTTAGAATACAAGTATAACAGATTATTTTATTAGATCTATAGTCAAAGCTAGTGAACCTAAAGCCTCACCCTGTTATTTACTTGGATGCTGCTTTCAAATTTAGTTACCTTGGAATCCATGAACTTGGTGCTTCCTCTTGCCTCAGGGTCTTTACCCTTGTTGTCCTACCTGCCTAAAATTTCATCAGGTGCCTTAAGGACACCCTCTTTCACAAAGAATCCTATGCACTTCACAGAAGTAACCAGCAAGCAAACCCTCCAGCATGCCTGCTCATCAAAATGCCTATGTTTGGGGTTGTACCTGCTTTTCTGTAGCCAAAAGGTACTGGCTGTTCATGAAGCCATGGTACTTAACTTGGTGCTGCTCTGAGGAAAAAAAAAATACTTTACCAAATGATCAATGCAGAGACTAGGTTTATAAAGTCTGTCTCCAGACATAAAAGGTAGAGCACTGAACCCAGGGCTGTATGCATGATAAAAGTGCCTACCCTATCACTGAGCAATATCCCAAACCTGAGGAGAGATTCTGTCATATTCACAGAAGCACCCAGCAGCAGAGAAGCATGCCTCCTCTTTTTCCTTCTGGCTTCTGTTCACTTGTCACTTTTACAGTGAGGCCTGCTGTGCCAGCTATCTTTATGTCAACTTGACACAAGCCAGAGTCATCAGAGAAGACAGAACCAGAATTGAGAATGTATCCCCACCAGACTGGCCTGTGGCCTGTGGGGCATATTTTCATGATAGATGATTGATGTTGGAGGATCCAGCTTAATGTGGGCAGTGCCACCCCTGGGCTCATGGCACTGAGCAAGACATGAGGAGCAAGTCAGGAAGCAGCACCCTCCATGGCCACTGCATCAATCTCTGCCATCGGGTGTCTGCCTTGTGTCCCTGCACTCCTCTCTTTAGATGAACATGGAAACAACATAAACTCTTTCCTTTCCAAGTTGCTTTTTGGTCATGATGTTTCATCTCAGCAGTATAAATCCCTAGAACCAAAGCACTTGGCTTTTCTGCCATAGCAAAGCCCTCTCCTCTCCTGGGTCCCCATGTTTTCATCACTTTTGTTTAGTGATGAAAACCAGCCTTCTTAAGAATGTAACCTCATGAAGGCGAAGACTGAGAATCACTTATGATGTCCCACAAACCTGTAATGAATAGGCTGGCACATGGTTGTGCTTAATAAAGGTTGAATGAATGAATGATATTAGCACTGCAGCTCTATAATAAACTCCCTAAAACAACCAACCCTTTTGGGTGCATGACCAACATTTATAGCTTCATTTTAATTTATTGCTATTTATTATACAAAACAATGAGCTTTGTGGTATGTCTGTATATGCATGGATAATACGTTTCAACTCCCATTATCTACCTTTGTACCTCCCCGACATTGGTTCCCTTCTTCCTCCTAAATAGTTCTTGTCATGATAACTCTTTGTTGTTGACGTGGCTAGATTTAAAATCAGCCAGGTGGTGTACCACCAGGCATGTTTATGAAGGTGTTTGTAGAAAGAAAAGCTTACCTTGAATGCAAGCAGCACCATGCCCTGGACTGAGGTCCTAGACTTAACACAGCAAGGAAAGGAGGAAGCCAGCTGATCCAGAACACAGTATGACCAACTGTCTCGCTCTCTTGCCACCATGCCTTCCAGGACATGACAGACAGTGTCCCCTCAAACCATGAACCTAATTACATCCTTCCTCCCTCAAGTTTCTTGTCAAGTATTTTGTTACAAAAATGAGAAAAAAGAAATAAATCTTCTCTTCCATGTAATTTTATGTAATTTTAGAAATCCAGATTCTACAGGAATGAGAACATGTAAAGTTTATCTTTCTGCCTCTTCAATCGTTCTCTATCTTAGTTTTTGAGACAGAGTCACTCATTAAACCCAGAGCTCACTGATTTGGTCAGACTGACTAGCTAATGAGGTCCAGGGATTCATTTCCCTACTGCTGGAATTAGAGATATATTGCTGACATCACATTGGTACTATGAAGAGAACTCAGTTCTTCATGCTTGCCCAGCAAGAATTTTATTGAGCCATGTCCCCAGCTCAAAGCATCACTGACTGATACTGAAGTGCTTTGTGCATTAAGAAGCAGTTTCTGAACAATCCCAGTGAAGGAATGGGTCTCAAACTGGAGATTAATTATACAGCTAATTATTAAGAATAATGACATACCTTAAGACAGATGGCACAGACCTAAATCTCAACTACTCTAGAGGCTGAGGGTTCATGGTCTCAGAGGTCACCTTAGCCAGACCCAGTCTCAAAACATAAGGGAAGAAAAGAGGACTAGGGAATATAGTGATGGTAGAGAATTGGGTCAAGACCCAAGTTTACATCCCTAACTGTCCCAGAATAAAACAGAAAGGACAACAACATGCTGTATGGTAGAGGTGGCAATTAAGTAGAATAGGTACAATCTGAGGTATAATGTATAGTATGTTGATATATAGTATAGTATGTTGATTTATTCACTCTCAAAAAATTTGAGTTGTTCTTGGATAAAGCGTATTTAAATCATGTGAAATGGACAAAGTAATAGATTGCCACCAGAAGGCACAAAGAAATATTAAGGGAATATAGAAAATCAGCCTGCGGGTACTGAGTTATAATTTCAACACTTGGCAGGGAAAGGCAGGAGGATTGGGAATTTAAGGTGAGCCTCAGCTATACCCACAGAGGAATTTGGAGCCAGCCTGGGCTACAAGAGACTATGTTTCAAAATCAAACAAGCAAAAAAAGAAAACAACAAGAGAAAAAACTGACAAAAATAAGTACATAAATAAATAGGAAAATCAAGCACAGTAAGGACTGGTGGTGTGGTTCAGTAATAGAATATTTACTTATTAAACAGGACAAAATGCCTAGGGTCTGACAAGAATCAATACCCTCCATGCTAATATCAATCAAAAATTCTTATGACAGTGTTAGGAAAAAGGATGAGATAGGTCAGTTTACATTCTTAAAATATGAGTTTTCTAATCTATCTCTGAAGGTCAAAGAGAAATGTTGAAGTATGTTAAAAGGTTGGATGTGGTAGAAACGACAGGGAAGGCTAGAGGGATGGGAGGGGGTGGGTATAATCAAAACACATTGCATACATCTATAAAAATTCTGAGAGGGAAAAAAAATGTTACCTCTACTTCCAGCAAACAGCTAACTAAAGGATAACTTAAGTGATTTCCCTGACCAGGGCCAGAACTGTGAAGCCCACTAAGGGCTTGGCTTGCTCCATTGAAGTTGGCTCTTCTCTGGAGACTGCACACCCAACTGTGGAGTTTCTTCACTCTGGGTGAACTCATATGGCTTTCATCTTCTATTTCAGTATCAAATCTGAGAAACCTCTAAATGAACAGATATACAACTAATATCTGACATTTATACCCCAAACTCCACTACCCACAAATAAAAGTACCCACAAATCTTTTATAATTGCTTTTCCATCAGTAGCACATCTAGGCAGCAGGACAGCATCTCAAAAGATCCCGGAGCCCACTGTGTTTTCAGCTTCCGTTACCATGCAATACAGCAGATATTTCAGATCTTAGTTTCTGTTGATGAGATGTTACCAATGATTCCTCAAAGGACTCTTGATATATCTTCACAGATTCCTTTATCAAGAAAATTCACTCCCAGAGAGAATGGTTTCCATCTGCCCAACACTAGACTTTAGTGATTAACTTGATTCTTTCCAGTCATCTCTTGGACTTGCTCCATTACTTACCATTTCTCCCCACAAATATCAAACATCTGCTCTGTAAATCTTCCCATTGGTACAGAACATGAGCCTTCTGTGTGTTGCAGAGATGAGAGGATAGAGTGCTAAGTTTGATCCCAAGCTTCTTACTTGTGTTGCCTTGTTAGTTAACACTAGAAAGATTGGTTCTGTATGGTTCCCATTTTCTGCATGATAGGGCAACATAGTATGCATATATTAAACAGGAATCACAGGAGGGCAAGGACTAACAGACTAAAATGGAGACACACTACAATTCCTTATCTCCAAACGGAAAGCTGCTCTACTGAGCTCACCTCCCAAAAATACAGGATCAAAGAAACACAAACCAAAGGCTCAGTGGCAGAATATATGCCTAGCATGGGTTCAATTGCCATCACCTATTAAGGAGGGAGGGAGGCATGAAGGGAGAGAGAGAGGGGAGGAGGGAAGGTGAGAGGGCCAACTCAGAGTGTTATTGACTCCCTGTCCTCACCTTCCAAGGAAAGTTAACCTTGAAATGCCCCATTTGCTTTTATCCTCTTTCCCCTATTGTCTTTAAATTTTCTCTATCTATAAAACAGACTTCATCTATTTTAGCCATCAATCACTCATTCTATTTCTATAAAGTAAACTAGAATTGAAAATAAAATTAACATTAAAATACATTACGGTGATTTTAATCATTGAAATAAGTAAGCATCAAGCATAGTACTGGTGGTTTAAAAAAATAATATTTTCAACTCATAATATAATAGCTAGTTGTGCTGTTTAAGAATATGTGTCTGTATATTTTTCTTTTTACTTAAACTACAAGTTACAGAACTGAGCACGTTAAACACACACACACACACACACACACACATATATATATATATATATATATTTAAAGAAATTGATTGGACAGGGTGGTACATTTTGTCAGTCACAAAATATGTCACCGAAAGTTTAACTACCAATAATGGAAAAGTAATGCTTATTCAGCTATCTCTTCTACAAAAATTAATAATGAATGTTTAGAAAATTATGATGATCTGTGGGTCAGAGGAACAGAGACTGTTGGCAAGAAAACAACAAAATACTACCAGGAAAAAGCCACTAGCACTACATGAGCTTGGTCTTTGTACAGGTCCTCTATGGGGCTACTCTCTGTCTAGCTGGCACTGGAGACTGAACTGGGCAAGTTCTGGTACTTGCCTCTCATACCTGAGAACACGGGTTCAATTCCCACCATGGAAATTAAAAACCAGACAAAGCTATGTTCTTCAATCTTAAACCTTAAAAAAAAATAAAAAAATTAATAAAACAAAGAAAACCATTGAGTTATGAAGGGTTTTTGCTTTTTCTAATATCAAAGAAGAGCTCAAGACACAGACAGCATCTGAGTCTCAAAAGCAGGAGGTCCCTAGGTATCTGTAAGGGGGACATAGGTCATAGCAAATCATTGACTAAGTGATATGCTATCTGGAAGCAGGGGCTGCCAATGCCTACAACAGTAGGCAGAGTTCTTTGGATACTCTGTGGCATCACTTTGCTTATGTCTAATGTGAAGTAATAACATCATGACTTCATAATATGTTGTGATGGCTACTCTTAGTTGTTAACCTGACTAAATCTGGAGTTAAGTAATACCCAAGCATCTGGGTACACCTTTGAAGGATTTTTTTTTCTTAATAAAATCATTTGAAGTGGGAAGATATATTTTTTCTTGTTGTTGTGGGTTTTGTTTGTTTGGTTGGTTGGTTGGTTTAGTTTGGTTCTATTTTTGTTGCTATTGTTTGGTTTTGTTGTTGTAGGTTTTATTATTATTTACTTTTTTACTATCCCAAAAGCTTTGTTTTTACTGGGTCAAAGACTTGGGAGGGGCTCCAAGTCAGTTACAAAACTGCCTAGTGGCTTCAGAGGTTCATTCAGGTGATGGTCCTGAGGATGGCGGGTGCAGAGCAAAGGAGGGAGCTCCTTGGAAGGCTCAGAGGCCTCATAGTTGTGCTTGAGAATTGAGCTGCTCAAAGACATACTCTCCTAGAGATGCCTGGGGCACCAGTCTGTGTTGACTGTGGCCCTGTCAGCCTATGGAGGTTGGTTAGGTGGTTGCCCATCTTCTTAATGAGCTTCACGTCCTCATCCGGGAAATGGCTTTCCAAGACGTCACAGAGACGAGGGTCTGTGCAGGCAGAACCCAGGGCATGCAGATCCAAGGGGGCCTGGTTCAGGTTCTTCTCCAGGGCCAAGGCAGCTTCCATGGCCACCTGGGTTTACCCCTTTCATCTTGAAATGGCTTCTGCACTTCCTAGAAAAGTGTGTGGTCCCTTCCCTGCGATTGTTCTGCAACATGAAGACGCTCAGCAATCTCGCTCTTCTCCTCTGCAGTGGCCTCTGCCTTCCAAAGCCGCATCATCCTACTCAAAATAGTAACCCAGACCCATTTTTAATTTGGATCTTTTAAGGTGAGAAGATCCACTTTTATCTGGGCCACACCTGCTGGCAGCCTATATACAGTACATGAAAGAAGGAAGCTTGCTCTCTGGGCCTGCCTGCTCGCACTCTCACCAGCATGTCCATTCCTTCACTGCCATGACAGCCCACTTCTTCGCAATTCCAGCAGATGCTGAATACCAGCTGGGATATACAGCCCCATGGACTGAATAAGTACTGAATTCTTGGACCTTACAGTGGTAGACGGCCATCATTGGACTAGCTGGCCTATAGCCTATAAGTCCATATTTTATACACATACACACACACACACACACACATATGGAATTAATATATCAACTGAACTTATAGAATTATATACTATATATACCATATATATTGTTTATATTATTTATTATATGATATGGAAAGAATGCATATATTAAAAAGTTCTATAAAAGAATCAAATTTGAGAAACCTGTAAATGAATAGACATACAACTAATCTCTGACATTTATACCCAAAACTTCATTACTATAAAAGTACTCACAAATCTTTTGTAATTTTTCTTCCATCAGTAGTGCCTGTAGGCAGTGGGACAGCAACTCAACAGTTACCACTATACCATATATGTATATTATATATGTGTGTATATGTACATATAGAATAGATTATAAGATACATATATATATATATAGAATATATTATAAGTTCTGTTCATTTAGAGAACCCTGGCACACACATATATAGTATGTAATATATATTACATACTATATATGATATATATATATATATATATATATATATATATATATATATGTATTACATACTATAAGTTCTGCTCCTCTAGAGAATTCTGACTAATACATAGACTAAAGGTCAAATGAGTTAATGCTATACAACACAGTATATACTAAATAAATGTTAACACAAAGTCCTACAACATATAACAATACCTTACTGCTTCAAAATCTTTTGACCTTCATTGTATTATATTGTTCATGACCTTATTGCCCCTGAATCTGGTCAGTTCTGATAAACAAATATGTAACTATTTGTTTAAAGGTCTCTGTTTTCCTTTTTCTGTCTCTTCCAGGCTGTGATTGCCAGTGGAGTTTTTCAGCTCCTTGTAAACCTATCAAGAGAGGGAAAGAAAGCAAACCCTGGAAGCCATGGGGTTGCAGCATTCATGGATAAGGCAAAAATAACTCATGTAAAAATCTCAACTCAAACCCACAGATCAGAGTCTCCTGGGTCCCCTTCATAGCTGCCTTACAATGTTCCTGGGGCATCAAAGTCTATTTTAAAATGCCATAAGACATTATACAAAAAGACCCTGGAATGGGCTACAATTATCCTTCCTGTGCAAAGCATGGTAAATACTCTTCCTAAAATGTTGTTATGGATGGCCTTCCCCCTAGTTAGTAATGGAAAAACATCTAGAAAGCAATTTCAAAGACAGCTATATGTGTGATAAGTTAGCCATTTCATAATGAAACAGCACTGAATACAAATGATGGAATAAAGTGTAATTATGCAAATAAGGAAGAAAGGGCATCATAGAAAAGAGTAAACAAAATAATTTGATTTTGGGGTGGAATTACTTGTTATTTCTTTGCCTAGCATGAGAAATCACTTCCTATAGAAAATTCTCTGCTTTATGATTCCACTCTACAGGGTCTGAATATGTTCATCAGTCACACTCCTGATATTCCATGACGCTGGGAACGGGGTTATGTGGCCTCAGTTTGGCCAATCACATGTACCTGTTGTAGATGTCAGGGCTAAGGAGGCACATGCAGAACCTGAGACAATAAACGCCCAGTCTTGCATCATCAGGACAGAGGAGTAAGCCCTAGTATCCAGCTTAACTGCAAGAGCAGTCATTGCCAACCAGCTCTGCAGAGAACATTTGTCCAGGATGCTGCCTAGGAAGAGCTCATCATCTACCATCCAAATCATACTGAACCATGATATAAAACGACTAACAACTCTGTAAGCCAGTCAAGAAATGAAATTACCCTTTCTGCCTAAATCAAGGCATACCGGGCTCTGATATGCACACTTAACGCTATGAAAGTGACCTAATTGTGCACGTCGCCACCTCGAAGAAACTGTATCTAATATAGAACTAAACTTTAAACTGGTAAAAATAGCATTTCTCTGAATTTCTCAAGATATGATTTTTGGCCTATTTTTATAAGGCTTTTGCTCAAACTTCCTATTTCAGGGATAGAAATCATACTTTCAAAGTATAAAGAAGATATTTGAAAATAATTTTTTCTTCCCAAATGTCCAAATACATTAGAAGGAACGATTAAAAGATGATGAACAAGATTTAAAAACAACAAAACAAAACAAAAAAACAGACCCTCAAATTTCGTTTCACCCTGTGTTCCTGGCATAGGATAAGGAATAGATTACCCCAGGCAAAATTCCCCATGCTGGCTACTCATTAGCTTATTCAAAGTGGTTTAAATGGCTCAGTCTATTTGCCAAATTGACTCCTGCCCAAATTTCTCTGGCACACAAATTACCGAACAGTTAACCCCCCTATTAGTAGTCTCGGCAGGAGCCAGCACATGCTTGAGCACAGAGCTCTTTCTGGCCCTTGCAGGCCCAGCCACAGCAGCACACGGCCAAAGGTCTCAGAACTACCAGAGATGTGTCAGTTTCAGATAACAAACTCTTGAATCTCAAAACCTGAGGCCTTTGCCTTCACAGATCTCCACAGCAAAGCAAGGAAGAAGAGGTAATGGGAATAAAGGAACTCTCAAACTTCAATTTACTGGATTCCAAGGGGGTTGAAGATATTTGGTTAAAATATTTACTCTACACACTAAAGGTGACAGATAATTTCCCTGTTTAAAAAGAAAAAAGAGATAACTTTGGGGTTTCTGGTTTTATCAGCCAATGTTTTCTTTATTATCTACAGGGAAGAATGCAAATCTTGTCTTTTTTACACTCAGAAATCCACTGGAAGAAATTATTTTTTAAGCACACATACACACACACACAAAAAAAAAAAAGAAAAAAAAAAGCAGCAATCGCACCCAAATGCCCTTTCTCAAGACTTCACAGCCAATGAATCTGACCATAAAAGAACTCCTGTATCCTGTGATACAGGGGAGGCGGGCCCACTGGCTTGTTTTATATGAGCCTCTCAGGACCCATAGGACAGAAACAATTTCCTTTCACTGCCAACCAGGTTGGAAATGACCCAGTCATTCAGAAACAAACAGGATGTGTGTTGATTAAAGGAGGGAAAAAAAAGTCAGCTAGATAATAAAATCTTTGATCCAACTATAAATGGGCCCTTTATTTTCTCTTAAAAGTGAAATGCTAAAATCCAGACTATAAGTAAAATTCTGAGAATTAAACACTTCATGTTATAAATGAAAGCAAAAATATTTTCTTAAGTTTTGGTAACGCAGCATAAAATCCACAGAAATCATTTGTTATTATCCAGCTCACTGGACACATTAAGAACATAATTGAAATGTATCCTCTCCAAGAAATATAGATGAGTTTCAGTGACATCAGCTGCAGTACACTGGCTTTGCTTGTGCGGTTTGCGGGGAGTTCTGAAGACCTCTAGAGACCTTCGTGGTTATCTGAAGGATTCGTAGGAGGCTTATGGAGTCCTGGGAAAAAGTATTTGCTTCTCATCATGGAATAGCCTGCTCTACTTTTCTCCTTTTTACCAGGTGCTTTGATTTTCTTGCCATGTAGCAAACCGATAAAAAGATCTATTTTTATTCCCCGTCTATAGCAGAACATTTCCATTCATATGTTAATAAAAGATAGGATGAGACCAAAGACACACAGCTTAAATGATGATGTCATAAATATTTATAGTAAAGCCCATTCACACTATTGTCTACTATGTGTTAAATGTGGGATGTAGAAAATCCTTTGGAACACTGCTTTATGCTCTAATGATGACAGGAAGTGTCCATTTTAATCCAATTATGTCAGAGAGCAACGGATTCTCTAGTCTACTACTACTTATAAAGGGAACAATGGTTTTGGCAGCTTATTAGGACAAAATGGAGAGTTCTATTTCTTTATGGCTGAACACTGTGTGTGTGTGTGTATGTGTGTGTGTTGTATAAAATTAGTCTCCTTTGAAATATGTACTCAAGTGTAAGAAGGCATATGCTAGTGGCGGAGGCAGAAGCACCTGGTTTCAATGAGGAAATGTGCGAGCTGGAGTTCTGCAGCCATCAAAGCTCAGAGGTGAGTTTGCCACCAGCCTAGGCTTTAGGAGGACATTTGGTGACAATCTTGCAAACCCTCGTTCTAGTCTCTTCAGCTCCTTTCATTGTTTTAAAGAAATAACAGGAAATATAATAATAAAAACTTCTATTTGTAAAGCCATCTTTAATTTTGATTTTGTTTTAGATTGCAGAGTCTTGTGTATTATTCAGGGCTCTCTCATCTTTCCCTCCTCCTGCCTCAGCTTCCCAAGTACTGGGATGGCAGGCATGACCCACCATGCCTGCTTATGAAGAAGTATTTTAAATAGATTCTAGATAAAACACGTTGGGGATGCTGTATATGACTGGAGTGTCCTTGCTGAACTATAGAGTGAAGCACTGTCTGATGAAGTGCATTTTACTGCACTAGGGAAATGAAGCCCACTCCCATCAAAAGTATATGTTAAAGAAAGTATTAAACATACCATGAAGCTATTCCTTTTGTCATACTTTTATGATTTTATTATTTCTAGATACATTGTGTACTCATAAGGACTCACGCTAATCATTCCTAAACGTGTGCTATTCAATAATCAGCTACCACGAGAGATGGTTCTGCTCTTCCTCCCTATTACAGGAAAAACAGACAAATATCTCAGTACCTTTTTTTGCCTGCTCTCAGCGGCAGCCAGCTGTGCGGACATCCTTTCTTGCATTTTTCTGCAGTGGGCCATGACAGCTTCAAGAATGGAGAGTGGGTTGGTGCAGACTGGCTTCTCTTTGTCACCAGCACCTGCTTCATAGTCTCGCTGGAGTGCCAGGAAGGGGTCGTTTAGATTAAATCTCCCATACCGTTCCTGGATGAACACCTCCTTCCTGCGAGCCTATGACAAAATTGGAGAAATGAATTGAAGAAATGAATGAAAATAACAGGAAGATATTTATCCCCAGCATTTGAAATGTCTTTTCCAAGGGGTACTCAAAGTTGTTATAAAGGCAAACACTGTTGTCAGGAGGTAAGTCAAAGCCCAGCAGGGACCTTAGTCCTGACAAGCCTGGAAAGACATTTGGCCTATTTTTCAAGTTTCTTCTTGCTGTAATTTAGATTTTGAGTGCCTCCAAAGACCTACATGTGGAAAGCTTGGGCCCCAGGCCCTGGTGCTATTGGGATGTGACAGACTCTTCAGAAGATGGAAGGAAATCAGACTACTGGAAATGCGCACTTGACTGGTATTAGGATAAGACAAGACTCTTCATCCCCCTTTCACTTTGTTGGCTGACCTTGAAGGCAAACAAGTCTCCAGTATAACAGACTGCTGCCTTGACATATCACACCCCTGGACCGGGGACTGATGTGGCTGAAACAGATCCATGGTGATGCCTCTCCTGCTCTTAAGATGACCATCTCAGATATTTTGACATGGCTACCGTAGGCTAGCACACTTCCCAGGAGAATAATGTTTTCAGTGCTGGAGAGATTGATCAGTGGTAACAGTGCTTGTTATCCAAGCAAGGAGGACCTGAGTTCAATCCTTAGCACCCATGTTATGAGCTGTGGGTGCAGTACACATAACCTTACTACTAAGAGGTGGAGACAGCTGGATACCTGGGACTTATTTTCAGACAACCTAGCTCATAGAACAAGCCCCAAGTTCAAGCCAAGTGTATGTGTCAAAGGCATAAGGTAGGAACAACAGAAGAGGGTATCCAAATTCTCCTCCAGCCTATGTATGTGTGTACATGTACATGTAGACACACATGTGCACATAACAGAGGGGGGCATGGATGGATGAGGAGAGAGGGGGAGAGACAGTGAGAGAATGAGCTTGATTTTTTTATGCTAAAATGATATAAATAAAACTTTTAGAATAAAAATGATACAAATAAAATGTTCCCATAACACTTTCTTCCTTCAAGAGCCTGAATTATAGGTATAGTCTTTTCCAGTTTAACATACAATCCATGAGGCTGGAGAGATAAATGGCTCTAGAAGTCCCTTCCCTTCCAGAAGTCTCAACTTTTATTCCCAGCACCCACAGGGCATCTCACAATGATCTTGAACTTAAGTTTCTGGGGATCCCATGTCCTCTTCAAGCCTCCTTAGACACCAAACAAGCATGTGGTGCACAGATATACATGCAGACAAAACGCCCATACACTTTAGATAGATAGATAGATAGATAGATAGATAGATAGATAGATGGATGATAGATAAATAAATGCATAAATACATAATAAATAATAAATATAGATAGAAAAATGATAGATAAATGCATAAATATATAGGAAATAATAAATACATAAATATAATACAATGCATAATAAATACATAAATAGATAAAACAAATATATAAATAAAATGCTTAGAATTTTTTTTTTTTGGTTTGGTTTTTTGAGACAGGGTTTCTCTGTGTAGCCCTGGCTGTCCTGGAACTCACTCTGTAGACCAGGCTGTCTTCGAACTCTTGAACTCAGAAATCCACCTGCCTTTGCCTCCCAAGTGCTGGGATTAAAGGCGTGCGCCACCACTGCCCAGCTAGAATTTTTTTAAATAAAGTTAAATTCATGGTCATTGCCAATTATATGCATGTATCAAATTATATTGTGTCTGCTAAATTTCTATAATTAAAACAATTTTTAGGCAAAGTAAAATTAGAACATTGATAATAAAAAATTAGCAAAAAATACTATCACAGAATTTATATTTCAAATGCTAATCAAGCTAAGTTAAAGGCATAAATAAGGTTGCTGCATTTTTTCCTAGTCTGAAAGGCAATAAGAATGTTTGAGAAAAAATGAAATAATTTGTAAAATTCTTTATATAAGAAAATATATTCATTGTGTCCAACTATAAGGATCTAAAGAAAAATTAAGAACATTAAATCATATTCATATTGTTGAAGGGCATTAACATATAGTTCACAGAGTCCCAGGAAAGAATGCAATCTTGTTTTATTCCTAATGTCAGCCCATCAGTGACAAAGTTAATTTCACACTTATATAATGAACACCAAATGCAAATTTTCTATACATAGTCTACTATGGTTTTTACATGAAGTGAAGAATAGCAGTAGAAATATACAAAGGACTCCATACTTTCCCTGTCAGGTCATTCTGAAATAGCTACTAGAAACATTTACTGACAGTAAAAAAACACCAAATTACAATAAACCAAGACTAATTTTCTCAAATGTCAAATGTTTTCTCAAGAAATATTGCATACTTTAGCACAGCTACACAGAACTAAGATTTTCCATTTTTAGGTGACTTTCAGCAAGCCAAAACCATAAAGACACGAGTGCTGTGACATTTTTTTTTCCTATTACCAAATTAGATTAGAAAGTAAAAAGCATAAAAAGTTCGGTTTCCTCAAACAGCCTTTCAGTGGCTTTCAGAAAATAATTTTAAGTGTAAAAAATACCAAGGCTTTGGGGTTAAAAGCATTTCATACTCCTCGGTTCTTCAAAGAGAATGTTATCATCAGTCACAGAGATTAGGTATCTCTTCAGAGATGCAAGTTCAAAATCAAAGCCATCTTGTACTTGACTTTCCCTATTATTATGCATGTGATGCAAGTATCCATTCCTGGGAAAATGTAGAAGTCCTGTAGTTGCTTTTACATCATTCATGGAGCTAAAAGCCACCATTGTGAGAAGGAGGTACTACGACAATCTTTTTCTTTTTATCCAAGCCATCTCCTCTCCTTTTTGTCCCCTGTGAGCTGAGAGCTCTGGACATGGGTGTCCACATGTGTCCATGGGAGATGAGAGGACTGTGGGTGCCCTGTTTCCTTACTCTCTGAACACGGAAAATATGTCTAGCATTCTTCACAAAGTACTTGGTGATTCTAAAGGATGACTTCTTTACTCACTGTTGGGGCCCTTTCCCTCAGACTCCTCAATGAATGCCATAATTTAAGACACACTAACTAATATCCAAGGCTCATTATAAAATGGAACATTTGTTCAAAGACCACGCAAAATTTCAAGGTGGCCATAATACATTCAACTAAGTATGGGGCTCCCTAATTGCCGGGTCTGCAAGGCAGGGAGGCATCTCTCCCTGTGTTCTTTATCCTGGAGCATTTGAGATGCAGCTTCTGTTGACTTAGGTCCATGCTCTCTCTACACTGACAGAGCAAAGAGAACCAGGTTCATGCCTGCACTGTCATTCCCACTGTCCAACCTGGTCTCTGAGAAATACTAATGCATTTTTATCCAAATAAAAGGTTATAGCTTCTGTAAGATGAACCTCATTAACCAACTCTACATTTCCACAAACATGGCGTCTGGTTCCACTCTACATCCACCTAGCACACCAGC
>NW_021604754.1:446583-555223 GCF_004785775.1 Grammomys surdaster | reverse complement strand
GAGAGAGAGAGAGAGAGAGAGAGAGAGAGAGAGAGAGAGAAGTTCTCACTAGATTGTTCAGGGTGACCTTAAACTTGTAATCTTTCTCAGTCTCTCGAGTACCAGGAATTGCAGCCCTGCTCTATCATGTCCTGCCTAATCTAATTGTTTTCTTGAAGTTCTCTCTCAACGACATATAGCAGATTACCCACTCTACAACTGATTTTTAAAACATCTTTACACATTTTTATACTAGAATACTAGAATATCATGCCAGATTTTTGGTGCTATGACAAAATAACCTGACATAATCAAGTCAACGGAGGAAAGGTTTATTTGGACTCATAGTTTCACCCAGGTTACTTGTTCTGCTCCTTCGGCTCCTGTGGTGGAGCATATAACAGAGGCTGTTCGTCTTTGGCAAACAGAAGAGAAGGAAGGAAGGTTTATGCAGGAAAAGATAAACCGCTAAAAGACGCACTCTGGTAGCCTGCTTTCTCCCGTGAAGCTTCAGAACCTTCTAAATAGTACAATAGTACCGGGGGACCTAACACTTTGATAGACAAGTTATTTCCAAACCATAACAAATATGTGTAATATGTGTTTTGATGTCCTTACATCCTATTCAAAAGTGGATGAGTTTTTTCCAGGTGGAGTTAGAACACGGATGATCCAACTAGATATGTGGGAAAGTTTAGTAACTTGGAAAGTTTGGGATCTTATTATTAGATTGCTGGGCATTGGTGACTATTTAAATGCCTAACAAACTAGGCAGCAAACTTGGTGTATATTTCACATGCTATTAGTCAATGTAAAATGGCAAACTTCTGGTAAACTACTATTGACAAAAGGTATTTAAGTCTATAAAGAAGAGAAGGAGGAGCAAGAGGAAGAGGAGCAGGAGGAGGTGTGGTTCATTTTGCTACATCACAGACATAATTCAACTGGTTTGGCTAGCATGACATCAGCTGGTAATCGCTGGTTGCTATAGAGAATCTACTCATTGGATACCTCATCCAGCTATGCCTTATTCCAGTATTTTTCCTTTGAGCTCTTCTCAAGTGGATTCTGTTTATTGAACTGACACATTCAGCCCAGCCCAAGGAAAACAACACATTTATAATGCATGCTTGTCGGATGGATGGCTAAAAGTAGCACTTACCAAACTTAAGCAAACAGAATATGTAGCCAAGAGTCTCCTGAGGAAAGAGCTCAGGAATCAGGGTCAAAGTCAAAATTCTCAGCATACAAGTAACTCTAGTTGTGGCAAGTGAGGACATGTTTACCACTTGGCTAAAACAGAGCTAGGGGTCCCAGGAAGGATGCAACCATTTGATCTCATTTTGATCTGATGACAGATGAGAACAGTCTCAGGAGTACCCCAGTAGAGTTAAAGTATCTGTCCCTTGGTTCACAGGGACATGAACTGGGGTGACTGGTTTTTGTATCCACTAACTGCATCCAGCATAACAGGTATTCTCAGGGTGTAGCTTTTTGACAACAGAATCTTTGCAGTCACTCTGTGATGCAGTCCTTCAACACTGCATAGTCATGATCACCCTCATTGTTTAAGCTTCTTGGGATAGCTTCTTCTTTACCCAAAGTTATCTCTCCTCCTGATAGCTCATGTTTACTGCTTCCACTTTTGTATTAACTTGAAACAACCAGAAGCTTTAGATTCAAGCAAGCATTTGTAGCTGAATACACGCCCAAGCCACTTAAAATCTTTTTACCCGGTTTTCAATAAACATGCTTATTTGTCTTAACATTCTTATACAAAGCTTATCGTCTAAGACAGTGAACTGTGCAACAGAGTATTTTGATTGTCCATCTTGTTTGAGACATAGCCTAAACTATTCTTGAACTCACTGGATAGCTAAGGATAACCTTGAACTTCTCCTGCCTCCAATTCTCAAGTACTGGGATTATAGGTATATACAGTGGAGTTTACAGTGCTAGAGATCAAACGCAGGGCTTCCTACATGGTAAGCAAGCACTCTACCAACTGAGCTACATCCCCAGCCCATATTTTATTAGTTGTGATAATGGCAGAGCAATAGCTGGGTATAGTCACATGTGCTCAGACTTCTATTATTCAAGAAACTGGACAGCAAAGGATTGATTGAGCCCAGGAGTTTGATCTAAGTCTTGGTAACATAGAAAGATCTCATTTCTTAAAAAAGAAAAAATTAGTTAATAAGAGTATGTCAGCAATAAAGAATACTAAGCATACTCAACAATACTGAATATATGTTTATATGTATGAGGAGAAGATTGATAAAAAGAAATGACTTGAAGGGAATTTGCATTGAGTCGAGGAAGCCTTTTTTTCAGAAGCTAATGTACAGGTAATTTCTTGGTTTATGCCTCAGAAGTACTTGAGCGTGAAATGCATTTCAAGAAAATGAGTCATTATAAAGATAAGGACTAATTAGTTACACGAATAGACTCTTAAAGGAGCTCTTAAGTCCGGTACATTAGCTGATTTTCTATTGCTGTGATAAAAACACCATGACCAAGATACTCAGGGGAGGAAGAGTTTATTTTGAGCTCACAGTTGCAGAGGGTAAGAGTCCATCACTGTCATGGTGAAGAAACATGACAGTAAGCCACCATGGGCTTGGTGGCAGAAACAGCCAGCTGAGAGCGCAAAGGAAAAGAGCAAACAGGAAAGGGAACTAGCAGACTTGAAAACCTCAAAGCCCCACCCTAGCGACCTACCTCCTCCAGGAAGGACACACCTCCTAAGCCTTGACAAAAAGGACAACCAACTGAGGACCAAACATTCAAATGCCTGAGATTATGAGCGACATCTCATTCAACCACGCTCATCAGAACATGATGCTTTCTTTTTCTTTTTTTTAAATTATTTAATTTTTTTAATACTCCAGATTTTATTTCCCCCAACCCCCGTCCACCCTCTGACTGTTCCACATCCCATACCTCCAACCCACCCTGTCTCCACAAGGATTTCACCAACTTCTTCCCCCCACCCCACCTGACCTCTAAACTCCCAGGGACTTCCAGTCTCGTGAGGGTTAGGTATATATCTCTGATTGAACACAGACCTGGAAGTTCTTTGCTGTATATATGTTGGGTGCCTCATATCAGCTGGTGTATGCTGTCTGGTTGGTGGTTCAGTGTCTGAGAGATCTCAGGGGTCCAGATTGAGACTGCTAGTCCTCCTAGAGGGTCGCCATCCTCCTCACCTTCTTCCAGCTTTTCCCTAATTCAACCACAGGGGTCAGCAGCTTCTGTCCATTAGTTGTGCAAATATCTGCATCTGACTCTTTCAGCAGTGTGTTGGGTCTTCCAGAGGGCAGTCACAAGAGATCCTTTTTTGTGAGCACACCATAGCCTCAGTAATAGCTAACCCCACATCCAATAGTGAACAGGACGCTTTATGAACACTGTGGAGACATCCACAGTCAAGAAGCAAAACCTCAACCATTGCTACGATTATTAATTGGCACTGTGAATAATGTCATACAGATGTCCTTAGCTTTTCATTGCTTGAAACAATCAGGTAAACTTATTTGAAGGAAAATAATGAATACTTGAAGTGTACTTTTTTTTTAATCGTATGCTGCTGCCAGTGTTTGGATCTAGAATGTTCCCCAGAGCTAGTTATGTTAATGGCTTGGTTCCCAGCTTGGTGCTACTGAGAAGTAATGAACACTTGAAGAGGAAGGGCTTTGTGGGAGGTTTAATTAAGACATCATGCCTTGGCATGCTTTGAAGATGACTGTGGGATCCAGGTCTCTCCATCTTCTTTCTCCTCCTCAGTCATGAGGTGAGCAGCTCACTATATAACACACTCCAACTCTGAGGGACTGCTATGTGCTATCCAGCATGGATTCCACAGGTCTAAAAGCAAAGGATCTACTCAACAACTTATCACCTGGTACCTCCAAAACCATGAGTGAAAATATACTGATCCTCTTAGAAATATTCAGGTGTTTTAGTACAGTGTGAGAAAGCTGACATACCTGTAATCTTCGTAGGAAAGAAACTAAGGTTACTCAGTGGGTTGTATTTATAGTTATGAAAAATAACATTGATCCATGTAAAAGCTTAGCATGTATTAATTAAACCTCCCACAAAGCCCTTCCTCTAAAAGTGTCCAAAACTTTATATCCATAAACAACTTGAATCAATTCATCTTACTAAAAGTTGGAGTTACATACAGGCATAATAAATAAAACAATAATTTAAAAATACCAAAAAAAGGATAAACCTTACTGAAAGCTTAATATTTACTGTTTCTTCTTAACACTGAAAGGTAATTTTGACAAGAATATTTTGGAAGACAAGAGAAAGGGTATCAGAGATAAATGTTATACACAACAATACTGAAACCACTACAAAAAAAATCCACAAAAACAAAAATTAAACAAACCAAGGTTTAAAAGGCAGAAACAAGCCTGTTGAAGAAGTTAAGCACTTTGTATGTACTACATGATACTACATGAACAGCCATCGGTCTGACCACATGCTGACAGACTTAATAAGACTTAGCCAGTTTCCTTCAAGACTTTTGCAGAATATATCATGCATGTGTAAAATAAAACTTGACAATTGTTTGTATATGTATTTTTCCCCTCCAAAGTCCTGATAACCTAAAAATTAAAACTAGCAGACACCAGCGTTAATATGCATATTGCTTGAAGACTTCTGAGAAAGCATATCTGCAGCTCTGGTCAATCCAACATGGCTGCCACTACCTGATGGTCCTAATGGAACTAGTGCTTTTAAGCCAGGGGTGATGGTTAAAATGATGACTCCATCTGACAAGATAGACTTTCAGAGACAAAGAAACAACAGTCAGTTTGAGGACGAAGAAGAAAGTGAATAATGGTTTTAATCAATAGTATATTCAACATGTGAACAACTAAACAGACACTGCCACCCCATGCACAAATAACACACCTTTGACTCAACGCAGGCCTTCACTAGTAAGAAGAGAGAGATGTCTGGACTGGAAACCGCCTCTCCTCCTGGGCTCACTTTTTGCTGAAGTATATAAAGAATGATCAATAGACTGAAGCAAAAGTGGAAGGAACTAGGGATGCCTCAAAGGCATGGTTATGCTCTTTCAATATCTGATTTCATATTTAAAGAGACATTTTGCGAACCATCATAAGATACCCCACAAATATGTATAATGCTTTCACTTGCTTCGTAAGTTTAAAATGTAAAGATATTTTATCATTTGTACATGATACCTAACAAAATGAATTATGTTTGATATGATAAAGAAGTTAAGAGCCAGTGCGATTCCAAAGATATATAGAGTTGCACAAAATTGGCATCCAATCCCTGTCTCTGGCTGTGCATCAAACACGGGTTGAGGAAACAAGCATAAGAAATGGAACATGGGGATTTATAACTTAGAGAGGTTCTTGGCTTCTAAACTGTGTTTTTTTTTTCCAACCTTGAGCTATTCGGATTCAAAACTGAGATGGGAAAACAGGGATTTTTTTTCTTTCCAAACAAACAACCAACATCAAAAATTAAATCTGTGTAGCCCTAAATCTGCCTTAGTGGAACGGAGTTCAAGTAATGCAAAATCAAACAAAAAATGATGCGCTCTTGAGAGAATGGGAGAAAATTCTCAGCTGTAAGCACAAAAGAAAGAAAACCAGAAATTATTACTTTGAGAGAGGTGGAACAGCCCAGACTGACTTTCATCATTCTCCCTGGCTTGTTCAGTGTAGGTGGTGATGGGAGACAGTGGATGAGCAATGTAAACAACCATCCTATTTCCTACAAAAGAATAACCACCAACCTCCCATGACCCAAATGCCTTAGGAATTCACCAGGTAAGAACAGAAAGTAAATTCTAGCGTTATGAGTAAAAGGTCAGATTACCTGAAGGGTTCATTCCCATGATTCCACGTCCAGACAATGCCTCCATGCATAAATACACACAGGAGATCCAGAATGAAAGGAGGGTTGTCATGCATCACATAGCATGCTGTGCAATGCTGCCTTATACTAGAGATGAGGCAAGAGACAGCTACTGCCACTGAACTTCCTCTATTACACCCCCATGCCACCTGCTCGTAGACATCACTCTGTGTGAGCGAACTGAAATCATTATCTGATAAATAGCGTTATACATATTATCAATCAGAAACCAATACTGACTTACATTTATTTTGTTTCTGAGACTGAAGTCTGGAAAGCATGTTTCAATAAGCCACGAATTTTATGTAGCCCATTTTAACAGAATTCATGAATTGGGCTGTTTTATCAGAAACAATGTTCTCTTCTAAATTTTCTCAGTGCTTTACTTTTGCCTTTATGTCATCTGATAAACATTTGCCAGGGCTCATCTCAGCCAGACACAGGGGCCCATACTCATCTGTAAAAGTAATGATCTTCCTTCTCTTCAAACTTGGTCAAGAATGGCATACAAGTACCACACTCTTTGCTTTCCTACCAAGGATCAATATTACTAAGTTTGCAGCTGAATACCAGAATTGTCTCAAATTCTGCAGAAACACATCACACCAAAAAGCCACTGCACACAGCTCAGAACTGGGATACAGGTGAACAGATCTCTTTTATGAGTACCAAATCCTTATGTTAACTATAGTTCTACCTTCTTCAAGTCATTATGACTTAAAGAACAATAAGCGGGATACTCTCCACATAGCAACTACTTATAAAGATGGTAGAAGAAATAATGTTTCTATTACTAGACTCAGTCATTACCTAAAATTAATATAAATGGATATTTAATATTAAAGAACAAAAAATTAAATATAACATGCACTATTACTTAATATTAACAAAACAAATTCAGTCTAAACTGTTTAAAACATAAACATGTAATATGTCATTGTTTAAAATAATATGTTTACTGAGCAACTTGGGAAAAGATTAATAAAAACAAAATCATCCATACTTCATTCATCAAAATAGTGATTGTTAAGCCTTGAATTCTTCAAGTTATTTTTTCCTAAGGCTATAATAGAAGCCATAATTGAGGACTTTGGGTATTGTACTTTATTTTCCATCATATTGTTTACCATTTAGGTTGTTTTTAGACTGTTTTAACAAACCTGTGTGTAATATAATTATTAAAAGATAACCCATGGAAATGACACTACTGAAATTAAAAAAAAAATCAAAATATTTTCAAGCCTTTTGAAATGTATTATCAAATTACTTACAGAGACTGATAACTCATCAACCTACTACATATGTAAGACTGACTAAGCTTCCACATTTCAGCCTATTCTAGCCAGGATCATTTCATCTAGTTTGTTGGTGTTGGTGATGGTGGTGGTGGTGGTGATGGTGGTGGTGGTGATGGTTATGATGGGATAATTTGTTTTGTTTAAATTAGTATTCCTCTGTAACCCAGAATAGACCCTCCTTTTTCTTAAGAGCTGGGACTGTAGCCTGCACCACCATATCCAGTTCACCTGGTCTATGGCTGTCTTTGGTGAAGTATACACTCTTCTCTTTCTAACAGGAGCTTCTAATGATTATTAGCTATAAGAACTGTTTATTGTGCACATAGGTCCTTTATCATGCATATCACAAATATCTTCTTCAACTCTATAGAGAAGTTGTTCATTTCTTTGGATATGACTTTTGAAGATATTTTTCAACCATGTTTATTGAGGAATTTTAATTTAGCAATATGACTACTCTGGCAAGGGATCATATCTAAAGACCTTTGAGTTCTGTGTGTTCTGGCTGGAAAGACACACCTTTAATCTTTCTGACTGGAATACAGATGTGCCCTTAGTACACACCTTTAATCCCAAACAATGAAAGTAAAGTTCATTTGTAGAAGGAAGTGGCGATGTTTCAAAGTGATGTCTAATTGAGGGGTGCACAAACTGACAAATCAGAGAAAGATCTGACAGAATGAGTCACAGATAGCATACGCCCAGTTCACATGAAAACAGACAGGAAAGACAGCTGAAGAGCAGCAAGACAGGTGTGGAGTGGCTGGTGATGTGTGTGTGTATGGCAGTTTTACAGAGACAGGTTGCAGAGAGAACAAGCTAAACACAGGTGAAGACAGAATGAGAAGAAGCCAGATTAGAACAGATTGCCAGAGTTAGAGGAAAGGCAAAGCAATTCAGTCAGAAGCTGAGGGAAGCCAGATTGAATTAGTCAGCATGGAATGGAGGTTGAGCCTGAACAGTGGAGTTGAACCAGCTAGCCAGAGTTCAGAAAGAACATGAGAGGGTGAGTTTATTCAGCAGTAAGCCTCTGAGATGACAATTACATCTGTCGAATAAAAGTTACATTTACACATGTAAAACATTTTTAAGCTTCATAGTTTTTTGTGTCCTAAAAAACTTACTTTATTGAACATCTGAACATTTTCTTTTAAGTGTTATAGGTTTAGGTCTTATATTCATCCATTTTAGATTTTTAAAAATTAAAATATAACAAAATAGCTTTCTCCCTTTCTTTTCCTTCCCCAACCCTTCCATTCAGCCTCCTTGCTCTCTCTCAAATCCACAATGCCTTTCTTTGTTGTTTTATATGCATATATATATATATATATATATATGTACATGTATATCATATGTATATCAATGTAACAACATATATGTATGTGTATATATATGTATATGTATGTGTATATATACACATACATATATATGCATATTCTGCTCAGTCTACATAAAGCTACTGGAATATACATGATTTAATACTCACCTATTTTGAGGTAACACATACTTGTAGTATTGGGGGAGGTAGCATAAGACCCTGGGCACCACATCAGCATGAGGACAAACAAACCAACAATAAGGAAGTCTTGATGTCTGATTTCTCCACATACAAGGTCCTGTTTCCAATCATTCGTTGAAAGGGGGTATCCTTTCCTTAATGAATTTCTATGATGTTTCTATGATGTTTGAAAATATATGTGTGGATCAATTTCTGGATTCTTTATATATTCTGCTGACGCATATGTATATTTACTTGATTTGTAATAAATCTTTCAATTAGAATAGGTAAGTCCTTCCATAAATTTTTTTTACAAAAATGCCTTGGTCATTCCACGGCTATTTCTATTCTCTTTATTATATTCTAATTAAATTGATAAATTTATATTTAAAAGCTTCCTACAATATTTGCTTTAGAGATGTTTTTATTATTATTTTTAGCTGCTTTGTCTCAGAAATGTTTTGTTGGGTTAGTTCCTATGCATTGTATGATTTTTCATTGCTCCTGTAAATAAGAATTTTCCCATTTCTATTTTTTTTAACTACTATAGAAAACTACAACTACATTTTTAAAAATGTATTTCTAAGGTTTTACTAATTGTGAAATTTTTCAAGCTTCATTCAAAGTAAAGAATACAACCAGTTTTAAGTTAGGCACATTCCTATAATCCCAGCATTCAGTAATCCCAGATTATGTAGTGAGTATCTGTCTGTATAAATAAATAAAACTTTGTATTTTGTAAATTTTACATATTGACTTATTGATTTTAGCTAGTGTTTTGGATAATTCCTTTGGAGTTTTGCATAAGCGATGATATCATCTGAATATGATGAGTCCTTATGTCTTACATTTTTCATTAGTCCCATATTGAAATGTCAGTGATTTCCAGCACAATATTTAACAGATTTGGTACAGGCCCACACCCTTGCCTTAGTCCTCAAGAGCAAAATACTAAATTACACAGCTCAAGTATCATGATGTCAGCTGTACAGCTGGCCTGGACGCCTCTGATTAGTCTGTAACGGCTTGAAGTCTTCCCATGCCCCAGTCAAGAGCCACCACTGCTTATAAAGACATAATCAATTTGCCCATGGACAGATATGAACTCATAGACTAACACTTAGAGAAGCACACACAAATATAATACTGTGGTTGGAGAAAAATGAACAAGAGATTTATTATGAGATAATTTTTGAGGAAAATACTGGGGCCAAGAGAAGACACTTGGGACAAACAGCAACACAGATCTGTTTCTCCAGCAGCACTTAATACAAGAAATCAGTTGAGATGTGGGCAAACAATGAGTTCTGAAGCATCACATTTAGACAAGGGAGCCACTGAGAAGCTGCTGATGTCATTAGCCCTGCCTCAGTACTGGATGTGTTTCTCAGCTTTCACTGTAAACTCAGAGAGAGGCATACAAGTATTGATTGTAGCCCTAAAATAACAACTGAACGTAAGCTGCTCATTGGGAAGGTTCTAAATTATATCCTGGGTTTTCTACAGTTTCTAGATACTGAGTAAGCTGGGACAATTTTCTCACAAACGATCCCATCATAAAGCTCACAAAACTCTATGTCATTTACTGAGAGAGTAAAATAGTGGTTCTTATAAAAAAAAAAAAAAAGATGACTTAGTACATCCAGAAAACTGGTAGACAAAGATTAAAATGCATGCTAAATCTCTAACTGGCCTTTGGTTTCAGAGTCAGTGTTTGAAAAACAAGGGTGTGAAATTGTTGAAAGAAATAATTCCCCGCTTTGGGGAACTGAATATCCATGGATTGAGCACTCAGGAATTTGGTAGGTTTTGCTGGACCAAATTCTTTCCCAAAAATCTCCACACAGTTTCTCTGGATGTTCTTCACATTACATCACTCCATAGAAATATTTGGCTTTTTTTTTGTATTGTGTTTTTAGCATCTAGGGCATTTTCACTAATTAACAACAATCATAAACGTCTTGCCTATATGAACAATTAGAAGGTATCCAAAACAACGTGCACATAAAAAGTCTCAAGGGAAAACAAAGCAATGACTTTGAAATATCTCACTATTTCAGGGATAGCACAGATAATTCTGGAAACTCCTAATTATTTAAGATTTGGAAAAAGAAATATGGAAATAGTATAGTGCTGGTTGTGGGAATGACATTAACTTAAGAGTCCCCACATGAAGAATATTCTAAAATCAAAAAATTCAAATACAGGTAGCTTGTCTATTAGCGATAGTACATAGATAATCTCTGTGGGGAGACTTTGGGACTACAAATTCAAAATTTTGGAGCTCTGGGAAACAAGTTGTCCTTGTTAAAAAAAATTACAATTCTCCAGGTAGCAAAGAAAATGTCAGAGGGTATTTGTTATCACTCTGGTACCCAGTCCCCAAGTCATGAAGGATCAGCCTGACCTACCAACTAAGAATTCACCAGTCAGAAGAACTGCTGAGTATCTGGGCAAAAAACTAGGCAGAAGGTCCTGTTTATCACCACCATCTACCAGCTGAAGATAAGCCACCATATTAAAAACAATCAAGGGAAAAAGAATTTCAATGCTTTGAATATATTCTTTACTCAAACTCTGCCAGTAATTTTTTACCACCATTAAATAATCCCCAGATCCTCCTGCTACTCCCCAGGTTAAAGCAGAAAGCCTCCCAGGCTACCTGAACTGGAGCTTTACACAGATGGGCAAAGCAGAGGTCTTTGCAAGTTATCTGATCCTATGCTTGCAATGAATCCAATGTGTATCTTTCAGACAGTGGTAAACAGGTAGACATGATTAAACCATTCCCTACCACCTTCAAGTCAGAGGCACAAGGACTTGGGCTAAGGGTAAGGCTCTGATGCAATTCCAGGCATAGACAGATCTCAGCAGGATAGGAGTTACTTGCAGGAACTGGAACAAATCCATTTTGGTTTATCAAGTTTGCTTTACTTCATGGTTTGTGATATATTACCAGCTATGAAAAATGCTTTATAAACCAAGGGCACTGCACAAGCTGGGTACACAATTCATATTAACTTGAACAGGTCAGTCATCACTGGATTGTTCGTGTTTATTCTTGTCAGTGAAAGCTAATCTATTTCTGGTAGGCTTTTTTTTTTTTTTTTTACATTACCTCATCTCTTTACCAAGCAATGACTTTTTATCAAGCAGTATCTACACTGCTTCTCTCCAGCATCCAGCTTTTCTTGTTTCTTGTCTTTCTCATTCTGCTGGCCCTTTGTGAACAGAATGGCAAGGGGGTGGTAGAGCTTAAATCTTCTTTGATTGTGAATAAATTAGAGAATGCGGCACACATGCTCCACACTGCAAAAAAACGGCACAGCACAGCATCTCTGTCAGAAGAATACAGACTCAGACGGAAGGAAACCATTTCCTGAGTCTCAGATATGATTTATGACTCGCTGCAACTGGGCTCTGAACAGAGGAAACCTGAGCTTTCTTTTTAAGGTTTACTCTGGTACGAATCTGCTTTCTCTTCTCCAAATTATATCCTCCACTTTCCCACGGAATGGGGAGCTCAAACCTGCAAGCTAAACGGCGTATAGGAAACACTGCTATACTTGTGTGCGGGAGGTTTATTGTCGCAGTTGCTCAACTTCACTGCAGAAGGAGAAAGGGTTCTGGGTACCTGTCCCTGGTTCATGCTGGGCAGTAACTAAAAGCATCTGCCTCTACTCTAAGGTAGTCTTAGCCATTCATGAATATTCCTGCAGAATACAAGAATCATAACAAATTAGTATGGGATCAAGGAACTCAACATCTGGCCCAAACATGCCAGACTGAAAAAATCTTCAGTTCACTTGAGGACAGTGTGTGTGTGTGTGTGTGTCTGTGTGTCTGTGTCTGTGTGTGTGTCTGTGTGTGCTCACACACACTTTTGTGAACATTAGGGAAGATAGCAGGACTATGGAAGAGGTGGCCCATTTGTCTTACCCCATTCCTATGTATCTATGTCTCTCAATCTATCTGGCTGGCAGAAAAAGGCAAGAGTATGATTTAACTATCTTTGTGCTACAGTGAGTATCCCA
Source organism: Grammomys surdaster (assembly GCF_004785775.1). Taxonomy (NCBI): domain Eukaryota; kingdom Metazoa; phylum Chordata; class Mammalia; order Rodentia; family Muridae; genus Grammomys; species Grammomys surdaster. The sequence continues at coordinate 542,504 of NW_021604754.1, read as the reverse complement.
GATAGAAAGCACATCTCTGGCTCTAGTCACACAATTCTATACTCAAACTGACAGGTCCAATTGCACATGAGAACCATCAGAGAACACAAGACATATTGATGGTTGCCTGAACTGGCAAGATACAGCCATGCACTTAGAAGATCCTACTATCCTGATATTCTATTCACACAGGTTTGACTCTGGGAACTATTATTAGAAATGGATACCAGACACACAGTACTGCAGCTGGGTCTAGGAAACAAATGGTAACATGTACCTAGGAACAATGCCTAGTCTGCATAGATACAATCCTTTCTCATTCCATATAAATAGCAATAGAATGCATCAAAATAGCAAACAAAAAAAATCAATTTATACAAATATCTAAATAGCTCATTTCAAAGATAATTAGCTTTGAGACTAATTTAGCATAACCAATAATCGAAAATAAGTTTGTCTATAACAGTATCTTACTAAGTAGCCCAAGCTAGCCTGAAACTCATTATATAGGGCAATCTAATTTTTATCTTAAGTTTATCTTACTGCTTCTATCGCCAAGTGCTAGGATTCTCTACTCTACAATGTTGAGGTAACCCTCCCTAATGCTTATGCAAGTGAATGGATTATACAACAAGTAATCAAGTGGTCTCAAAATTTAGTATAGGGTCTGAATGCATATACCTCTAAGGTGTTTGGTGTTACAGTGGTTTTGTTATCTGTCTGCAAAGCTTAGTCTCATTATGAGGTCAAACAGCAAGGGATCCGTGAATATCTAAGGTTGAGAAATTTATCAACAACATCTGTCCCAGCATCAGCAAACCTGTTAAATTCCTGTCTCTGTGAGCAAGTAGCCAAGCAGTAGAACATACCAAACTCGCTGGTATTCCCATTCCTTCCCCTATGCTCTTTGAATGTCAAGGACACTGGGAACCATTTGTAAATGGCAGTGAAGAATGAGAGAGACAAATCAAATGGAGGGGCAGTCAGAGAAGGGTCTCCAAAGAGCTGAGACATCACTGGGAAGAGGGATCTGGGAAGATGGCTGTCACTGAGCAGCTGATGGCTTTGTAATAGCACTTGATTGTTCCTTTTTTTTTGGTGATTTCCTCATCTCTGTAGTGAGCAAACCTGTCTTCACAAGGTCTTGTTCAAGGAAGCTGCTTGCTCCTCTCAGGAAATGGACACCGCCTTTCAGAATTCATTGAAACAGTAATGACTGGTTTTGCTTTAAGAAATCACACCAAGTATTTAGATTTAAACTGCCCTTTGGCAATGAACCGCCTAGACTACCAAATGGTTTAACAAGCTGACTGGCTAAGAAAAACACTAATGGTGCATCCATGTGTAAGCTTTTCTGCTTGTTTGGTTTGCTTTTGTTTTTAAAGTAATAAAGAAATCCTCAAATAAGGAAAACTGTAACTCTAGCTGTGAATGAGATCCTGATTAGCTTTTATAGAAACATTCTAGAGCCTAATCCACAGACTGATAAAACAGAAAACAGCTTTTATAAAGCGGAGTCCCCAGACTCACTGAGAACAATGTTATTATCCAGGAGACTCTGATCAAGTAGGCAGAAGAATCAAGTGCCCACAGTTTCTTAATAACCTTCACTGGAACTGGCCTTCAGCATACACGTGACCCTTGACATCATGGTCATACCACCACCATACCGCACACCCATCTGGCCAAAGTAATAATCTCAGTGGTTTCTTTCCTTGGTTCTTTTACCAACTGCCTTTTCCATCTACTGCAGAGCTTGTGTTCCTAGCTACCACCAGTGCTTCTTACTTCCTTAAGCCTGAGCCAGCACACTATCTACCTCCTAGGTTCTCTCTACGGCACACCATAACTCATTGTAAGAGACCACGAATCTAAGGTCTCCCCAGACTTGCCTGAGCATAAACAGCCAAGACCACTGCCCTTTTCACAAATTACATCTGTTAGAGGAAGGCCCACGCCTATTGGCAGGTTCCTGTCTCCATGACATTACTAACACTCAGGCTTCTCAGTTTGCAGGCTCCACTGCTGTGTATCAATTCCCTTGGGTTGAAATAAACAGATACAGGTTCTTTTCTTTGTCGTGATTTCTTTTTTTATTTTTTTAGCAGCACAGTACAATATTTTCCAGCATTCATACTGTATTAGGTACATAATCCTGAGATGATTTAACTTAGGGAAAGGATTTAATGTTCAGACAAAAGTATATATGGATCACATGAAAAGACAGCGTGAGCTCCCAACAGTTTTGCTATGCACGGGAAATGTTAAAGTTGGTTTTCTTCAGGACCATGTTCCTCTGCCCCAACATTGACCTCACTCTCCTCCTCTTGCTGGCATATATCTCTTTCTGCTCTGTTCCTTCCAGTATTATCTGTCTTGCCCCATCTCCAATGTTATGAAATTACATCTGTGCTCTGCTATCCTTCTTCCTGCATTCCTAAAAGTGGCACCCTGTATTCAAACGTAAATAACAGCACCCTAATTCAACTAAACATCTTAGCTTGAATGTTTTACCTTAATCCTGAACAAGAGATCCCAACTAAATCTGTCACGGCTTTTCCTGTACACCCTCTATCCCATGTATTCTGTGCCCTGCCTGAGACGCTGCCTGTAATTCGCCTAGAGGCTGGGCCACAGTGAGACATCAGTTTCCACTCTCTGAGCCACAGCCAACCAGACAAGACATATTTAAATAGGACGAATCTATCTTTTCCTCCCTGTCACATCAGTGTTCAGAATGAGCCACTACTGTTTCCATATCTCTACATTTAATGCTTCTCCAGTCAACTGTCTTTTCTGCTGAAAAGGGATGATGGCCCCACAGCACAGACCTACTTTACATTTCTCAGCATTGGAGGGCTCCTTGAGAGTTACTACACAAGTCCAAACACTCTTCAAGGTTTTCTAGGTGATCTCTTATTTATTATAACCACCCCTATTTTCTCCAGTTCACCCCTAAGCTTTTGATGAACTAGATTTCTCCTTTCTGCACAGCTGATGAAGAGGCTATCCCTACAGGACCAGGCAATCCTTAGATAAGAAAACAACTCTGCATCCAGCCCGTGCTTGTCTGAAAACCAATCTATGGTCACACTTTCCATGTACTTCCCCTTCATTAAATTTTCAGGCATCATCACACCACGTCTTTGCCTTAATTATCTAGTGGCCAAGAATTGGACAGACAGAGTAGCACCTATACACAATCCAGGAGCCTGCTGGCCAACTCTAACCTTGTTTCCATGGTCTCATAAATTCCTTCTCATTAAACCTTGATCAGAGATCTGAATCCCCCATTCCTCATACTTTCCCACATGGTCCCAGGAAGGTACTGCACTTTCTGCATCTAGGGTCTCTTCGGATAAAAAAATGTCAGATAGGATACAATAAAGTCTGCATGTTTTACCATATCGAATTAAAACAAGCCTTATATTATAGTAGATGTCAAAATAATTCTCAACTACAGAACTATTTTCCCAGTCCTGAATTTGTAATGCTATGTCATGCCTGTATCAGGGAAATAGGAAGTCACAGTCACCCTACTAGAGCCTGTGTCTGGTCTAAAGTCTTTCTCTACTGATCTGATGCTGAGTCTCCTCTGTTTGTGCCTCACTGTACCTATCTTGGTACCTAGCACTTTTCTGGATACGTGCTACTCTACAGCATCATTATCTTTAGACATGTCATCTCATCAGCAAAGGATATACTATGTGCTATAAGAGAGATGTGGGTCAACAGATGTTTATTATGCTCACTTGGCCTAGTGTGTCCTAAATACTCAATGGATTCTTTATGAATCAGCTGTGCATTGCTAAAGGGCAGGATCATATCAGATAATGTTAATGATTAGCTTTGCTGCTTTGAAATAGCTTTTGGATGGGCGTTACCAATAAAGTGGAAAAATATTCTCACAGCATTACCATCATATTAGGTAATGTGATCCAGAGAAGACTTGAGAGCACATTTCAATTCTATGCAAATACTATGTCAACTTATGTCAATTTATGTACAGGACTGGAATGCCCACAGCTTTGGGTATCTGTGAGTAGTTCTGGAACTAATTACTGTAACTGTAGACATGGTTTACTTTCAGTGACTTAAAACACCCAAAACACAAATGCAGGTAGCCTCTTAGAAGTTACTTAGTCAAATACACCCTCTTTCCCATCTATGTTCTATGGATATTTGAAGTGTACATGGTTAATTTTGGTCCTTTTCTTTCATGGGCTGGGAACCAAAGCTGGCATGTTAGGCAAGCACTCTCACTAAATTACCTCCCAGCCTCATGCAATGTCATTTTAAAATTTATAGTGCCAAGATACCATGAATGAGAACAATTCTCTTTCAGCTAAGAACATACATTGGTTTGCTTTACATTTCCCCACTTAGGATACTATTCCAACCCATTTTCTGACCTCCATTTACCTTATGAGCTGACCAGGGCAATGACCTCAGAGACCTGTAAGAAACAAACCACTGTTCAACATCTGATTTTGATGGGTTAGTTTGTGGCCACTTTAGTCTGAAATTAAATTAAAATTCTACAGGGTACAGGATATGATTCCCTAAGGGGAGACAGTCCTCATCTAGAACAAGTACTATATAAGGCCTAGGGCAACCAGAATGTTCTAGGCTTCTACCAAACCCTCCCCAAATAGCAGTCCCATGATCATCAAGCACAGGGGACAAATAGGGAAGCAATAACAAATCAGAAAGCAACTTAAATCCAATGAACAGATCTTCGCAGCACTGTATTTCCCCACAGAGGAAACCAGTGCTTATTATAAAGAATGCTCAGTTGAAAAACCTGACAACTGGGGTCCCTACTGCTGCTAGTGCACAGGGATATAATCACCCTCGTTGATGGTGACCTAGAAAGATCATCAACAGTTCTTGACAAAAACTGTTTGTTAGAAATTAGTTGTTAAAAATTCATTAGCTATATTGATCACAGCAACAATCTTTGAGACTTCTTGATATTTAAAAATTAGACACAGATTCAGTCACCTTTAAGAATACATATATACACATTATATATGCATATATAGTGCATATATGTAGTTCCTACATAGTTATATATAATAGGTCAAATATATATATATATACACATATATATATGTGTATATATATATATATTCCTGTTTAAAAAATTTTAATGAAGCTAGTAGCAAATGAAATACAGGAAACTCACACTAAAATAGACCTTTTACAATTTATCATAGTAATATAAATGTATATAGCAATTCTTTTTACTTCTTTAAAGTATACCCTATTTTTTTTAATAAAAGTGACAAATGACTGTATTAAACATTTTTTTAAAAAAAATCTTTCAAAATAAAATTCTACAGATTTCTAGTCATTTCCTAAAAGAAAACAAATGTCCAACTTAAAGCTTTTCCCAAACACTCTATTCAAAGGAGGAATCTATTATTCTCTGAACACAAAAGCACAGTAGTTTGTAAATACTCCTACCTAGCAGCCCTGCCAGGAAGACCAGGTGGCAGCAATAGGAGTTTCCCTATTGAGTTCCGACCACATTCAAGTTATTCTTATACCATTTGTTAGGCTGGTAAACAGAGACTTAAGAAGAAGAAACAAATGTCCTAAAATCATAGTTAATACAGTCCATCTGTTTTGATGCGACTCAATGTCACTAGCACCACAGAACTGCATTCCCAATGCATCTAACAGCTCAGTAAAGTCCTTTCCTGAGAGCTAAAGGGTTCAGAAAAAAACAAAACTCTTCAACATGCTTATAAAGTAATGAACTATTTTACTTAATATAACAATTTAGTATTGATTTCAGTCATGCCATTTAGCCTTGCTGCTATCTTATCACAAGCATTTTGAACATGTGGTTAATTTAATAAAGATGCTACTTCTAGCCTGGAATCTTTTGTGCATGTCTATATCAGTAGTGAAAAGGCTAGAGCTCTGGGATCATCATGAGTTCTAGGCTGGCCAAGGTCAGGGTGGGCTTTGTGACAAGACCCTGTCTCAAAAAGGAAGGAAAAAAGAAAGAGAGGGAGAGATGGAGGGAAGGAGGGAGGGAAGGAGGGAGAAAGAAAGGGAGAAAGGAAGAAAGGAATATTGCATCTGAGGAATAAATAGTGCCTCTCTTATCCTGGTTTTGTTTCCCACAATTTCAGACACCCACAATCTAAAACTACTACATGGAAAATTCTAGAAACAACTCATAGCATTTAAATAACTTGTATTACATATACTGTTTAAAATCTGTTACTTTAAGATTAGTGATTGTTGTTAATCTTGCTATATACCTAATTTACATATCATATTTTACCATAAGTATGTATGTACAGGAAAAAAACACATGATTCAGTACTGTTAAGAGTTTTTAGTATCTACTGCATCTAAAAAAAGCATTAATCATGACCAGAGGGTGGCATGTGCTGGCTGAGAATGACACTCACCCTGACTCTACTTCCATGGTTTTATACATGTGGGGAATTCTTGGCTACACCACCCACGTCTCTACACCTCAGACTTATCTTCTATATGTTGATGACCTCAGGGTTCCACACAGAAAAACATGTTTATTTAAAAACCATTTTCTTCAAATGATTTTTAAAAAGCATTAGCTGACAGATGCTTTATAGCCATTAACTCTAGCAATAATAAACTAATTATTAAATCTGATTAACATTAATTTCTGAAGTTATAACTCAAATTCATTTCTTAGTTTTTAAAGATACAACTCTAGATTTATATGGTAATGCTGTAGGACTTTTGGGTCTCAGTTTGAACTTAAAATTGAAAGAATCCCACTGTCCCAGGACACATCCCATCCTGGAGGGACACATTCCTTAGTCAAAGGACACTTGCTAGATTTAACTTTCAGAGGGAAAAAGGGAGAGGCTGATTAACATTCCTCAGACCACAGGGAAGGGAACCCACCTGCGGGTGAAGAAGGCCCAGAGCACACAGACACATTCCAGGAGAACCAAGATGAGAGGTAATCAGGAAGCTGGGCCCTTAAGGTAATAAACCTGGGCAAACGGAAGGCATTCATTGTCATAATCTGAGTCACCTAGAGACTGGACCTGGGAAGGTCAGCCTTTGTGATTTCCCTCGTGAACTCTGTATAAAAACTGTTCCCCTTTGGCTTGGGGTTCCTCTTGTCTGCGTATAGGGGAACCCCAGTATACTGGTTAACATCTTATCGTCAATAAACCTCATGTTATTGGAACGAATACTGCCCATGAGTGTTTCTGGGGGAGCGCGTCCAACAATACATTTATATGAGTAAACATACATAAATAAATACACATTCCTTCATACAATCTAAGTCTCTGCAGCACATTTAAAAGGTTTCCAAGTGCTATGAACAAAGCTATGCAAAAAACATAACTGAGCATCTAGCTTTATTGAACTCTGGGACTTTTAAAATCTTCCTAAATCCAGAAGCATAATCAAAAGGAAACAAATTTATCTTTTGTAGAAAAGAAAGGTCTCCAGCAACAGCAGACTCCTCTGTCAAAAAGACTCAGAGGAAAGGAGATGTTTCTAGTCCTGTGAGCAGCCTCAATGTCATATTAGGGGCAGACACAACATAGGATCTTACAAAAATTTCTCTGCTGCTTCAACAATATTCCCACATGTATGCTATATCATCTCCCACGAAGCACTTGCTGAATACACGGTAGATAACTGCCTGAGGTTACAGACAAGGAACCCTGAATGGTGAGTCCAAACCCCAAGTATTCAGAAGTACTACTTACATCCGTATAGGGGAATTGAACACCCCAGTGCAGACTGGAAAAAGAATGGGCCAAGGCAGGGCCACAGCTGAATCTGAGCAAGCTGAGTTTTATAAGCAAAATTATATGAGCGCTTCCCCAACATTCTGCTCTCTGGATGCCTCTCTATCCATAAAACTTATCAAGGGCACTAAGGGTTTTTTATTTACTTGAGTTATCATACCAATCATCTAGCTAGAAAATAAAACCAAATATTTTACACTAATTCATTGTTTTGAAGAAGAATGCAGTTTGGCACATATTACTATCAAGCACCTTGTTAATCAAGTATTGTGTGTTTCCACCTGAAAGAACTTAACTGATAAGAAAGTCACTGCTTCTGTCCCTGCAAATGTCTCTAATGCTTATTTTAACAAAAGACATATAAGCTCTTTTCTATGCCTCTAGTAAAACTAGAAAGAAAAAATAATGTATGCTATTGTTAAAAGCAAAAAGCAAACGAAAAGAAAATTGACATCGACGAATTCTTAGATGCATCTAAGGAATCCTTGGGACCTTGAACCACATCTGGTCTCGGCTCTTCTGTCTTTGTTTCCTTTCAGCCCCATCATTTCTTCCATGAAACCTTCTAGAAAACTTCAGCTTTGAATCAATCTTGTATGAGAGTTAAGAGTCTTTTGTCTACATTTATGCCAGAAAGACAATGAGAGAAAAGCAAAGTCCAAACAGCCAATGTCCATGCAAGCATAGCTTTAAGACCCAAAGCAAGTGCCCTCAGAGTTTGTCAAACACAGTAAGTCTCTCACAGAAAGCTAGAACCCTTACACAGAACTCCTCCTACTCACCAGTAATTATATGCAGGAGAATTCTAAGAGAAAGAAAGCCTGATGAAAACATAATTATAACGCTACACACATAAAGACTCTACCAGCTGCTATAATTACTTAAAAGGTCTCAGTGGAAAAATTATGGGATATTAAAAAGAAGATAAAGTCAGGCTGGAGAGATGGCTCAGAGGTCAGAAGCACATTTTCTACTTCCAGGGAACCTCAGTTTGATTCCCAGTACCCATTATCACTTGGCTAAGAACTGCTTGTAACAGCAGTTCCATGGACTCAGACCGTCTCTGTGGACACTGTGATATTATGCACAAGTCCATATGTGTGCACACATATGCACGATTAAAAAAATTTAACAATGTTTAAGAGAATAGAAAGTCAAATCATGAAACAGGAAAATCACAAGGACAGTGACAAGTTTGCTACTGTAAACTACGTCAAGAACAGCAAACAGGAGGAACAGTACCAGAACAGTACTAGTAGATTCTGGATACCAAAGAACCAGCAGTTCCTCAGCTCTGTGCAGGAGTGAGTGACCTGGGGTGGAACAAAATTTCTCACAAGGTCTTCCGGGAAGACACTAACCACCAATCATTCTATATATAGACTGTAATACTGGGACAGAATGCTACAATAAATACAGCCTAGTGTTTCTGGCTTTAGACAAATGCATACTTAAAAATACAGTAGAAGTCAGTAGAACTGAGAACCTAACCTTCCCTGTGGCTCTAATGCCATCTAAGGAAAAAAAAAAGGGAGGGCGGATAGATTTATCCAAAATCAAAGCATTTCTACAAACAATGGAAAAGGTAAAGATAAACTATTTTTATGTTTACATAATATTCATTAACACCCTTGACATAAAGATGTATCTATATTTAAGAGGAGAATTTGATGTTAACTAATTAAGCAAAATGTTACATTACAGAGTGATGAAGAAAACAAAATCTTTTCTATTAAAGCTTTCATCGTAGAGGGGAATAGAAACACAAAAAGTATATAACTATGTCATGATGGTAAATGACTGTCCAGCTTTCAACCCTAAATGGGAAATTTATATTACACAGGATGCTCAAAGAATGCTGTGGAAGAAGGAGCAGAAAATAATGAGCCAAAAGAGTAGCATGAGATGCTCCCATTGGATACAGCAAGCATAGTTACTGCACTTATGAACACATGGGAGCAATAGATATCTGCAAAAGACTGAACGCTTCAACAGCACGGCAACATCCCAGGACCACGCCCTTGCCTGAGGAGTGATGGGTTATTAATATTAATGGATGCTGTGAGAAGGGGAGTCATTCTCTTTAATGGTATAGCTACTAGGAGATTAAGTGGGAAGCAGGCAAGGTTCTGGGGGGAAAGAGAGGGTAACAGCCTAATAGGGGGGTGAGTATAATCAAGATATAGTGCACAGATGTATAAAAATGTCAAAAAGATCTTAAAAAGTCAAATAAAACAAGAAACATATGCTAGTCTGCTAAGCACTTAAGAGTGTTCATGTAGATAAGTCAACTATATGGTTATATGTAACATATTCACGATTTAACATACACATGTATCTCACATTTATAAGTAGATGCTTACATTGTTTAATTGACAAGTAAAATGATACCCATTTATTATTTATTTTAAAACTGAACAAATGAAGATGGAGAGATGGCTCAGCCATTAAGTGCAGTGGCTGCTCTTCCAGACAACCCAGTTTCTATTCCCATCACCCACAGAGCGCCTCACAAACATCTGTGACTCCAGTTTCAGGGATTCCAATGCCCTCTTCTGGCCTCTGCAGGTACTAGGCACATGAGTAGTGTACAGATATACATGTATGTAAAGCATCCATATACAAAACTAACAAAAAAAAATGTTTTTAAAATAAAGTTTTAAATGACAATTTTTTAAATTAAAACTTTTTAATTTTAAAAAGACTTCTAGAAACCTCAAAGCTGTCCCATTATGTCTGAGGCTTGGCATCGAGTGGATGCAGGTGTCCAAGCTGGTTCATGTACCCATCCTTGAGGATTTCATTCTAGGGACCCAGGCTCCAGCCTCAGATCACAGCCAGTTCTCTGCCCCATCTCCGTATAATTTTAAAACTAAAATTTTTTAAAGTGAATGTGAAGAATATATAAGATATTGGTAAGCACAATGGAGAGAAATGGTGTAATGAGGCCTTAGATATGCACAAGATGGCAATTGACACAGAATGGTTAGAGGATATCCTGCCAGAACCTGAACAGGAGTCTGGTGAGCTACTGGCTCGGTTCTATACAGAAGAACTCTCAGCAGAGAAGGCAGGTATATAGGGAAGCCTAAAGGCTAGACTATGCAAGAGTCTACTAGGGCTACAAAGGAACAAGGAAAGCAGGCTAGGACATTACTCAGGGATATAACACGGGGATTAAGGTGCAGAAGAGGGATGTGGGATAGTTGGGTTTATAGAAGTCCTATACCATTTATTCAGAGAGAGAGAGAGAGAGAGAGAGAGAGAGAGAGAGAGAGAGAGAAAGTTGTGAGCTAAAGAATGACATGATCAGATCCATGTTTTAACAGGACCACTGTGAGTCTGTGTAGACATATGTAGTTTAAGTGAAATTTACCCACTTGTGGTGAAAATGCTCTCTCTCCAAAGCCACAGACTAACATGGTGGTGGCTGGAACTAAGCAAAGACTATAATGAAGCAACTACAGAAGGAGGGACTACTTACTAAAACAATACTGATTGGATGTTGGAATAGACAGAACAATGTACCCCCCCACACACACACACATACAGGGTGTCTGTGCCTTAATTCCTAGTTCCTGTCAATAAATCCTCTTACATGACAAAAGGGACTTTATATGAGTTTGAGGCCATACTGATCTACAGAGAGAGCTCTAGGACAGCCAGGGCTACACAGCAAAACCTTGCCTTGAATCCCCCTAAAGGTGGGGTTAAGGGTCCTTTGTAGATTTGTATCCAATTAAAGATCTTGAGATGGGAGGTTCATCTCAAATTATTGTAGTAGATCCAGATGTGATCATAAGGATCCTTGTAAAAGAAAGACAAGGTGCATTTTGGGGGGTGGGGGTAGGAAGGGGAGAAGGGAGGAAAGGAGGGAGGGAAAAAAGAAGGGAGAGTTGAAAGCAGGGAGGGAGGGAGGCAGTGAGGAAGTAAAAGGAAGAGAGGGAGGGAGGAAGAGAGGGGGAGAGGAGAGAGGGGGAGGGAGGGAGGGATGGAAGGAGGGAGGGAAGGAGGGAAGGAAGGAGGGGAAAAAGAAAAATAGGGAGGGATTGAGGGAGAATACATGTCAAGGTCAGTATGATGATTTATACATGCTTGGCCCAGGGAATGGCACTATAAGCAGGTGTGGCCCTGTTGGAGGAGGTGTGTCACTCTGGGTGAGGGCTTTAAGACCCTCCCTCATCCAAGCTGCCTGGAAGCCAGTCTTCCACTAGCATCCTTCAGATGAAGATGTAGAACTATCAGCTCCTCCTGCACCATGCCTGCCTAGATGCTGCCATGCTCATACCTTCAGGATAATGGACTGAACCTCTGAACCTGTAAGCAAGCCCCAATTAAATGTTGAGCATGTAAGAGTTGCCTTGGTCATGGTGTCTGTTCACAGCAGTAAAACCCTAACTAAGACAGAAAGATAGGAAAGTTCCTTGTTGCTGGCAAGGTAGACAGCCTCTAGGATCTGGGAAAACTAGGAAATGGGAAAGCAGACATGACACTGCACTTCAGACTGCAGTCCTCTACAACTTCAAAGTAACAAGTTTGTGTCGTCTGTTAGCTGGTGAGTTCATTGTAGCTTGCTATAGTGACAAATGAAGGCTCACATAAAGTCATGTCATTAAAGAGAGTGAGATAGAGTAGGCTCAGGGATGTATTGGAGAACCAGGGTCAACAAGATTCATAAAGAGGTTGGATGAGAAGTTTAGGATAAAGAGAGAAACAAAGTCATACTCCATGGTTGATGGTATTTTCTCAACTAATACAAAATGGATTGATTCTGGCTAGAACAGTACTGCCAAAGGCCTGATTAGCATAGATTTAAGGAGAGCAGAAGAGATGGAACTGGCACTAGTTAACAGAAAACAACGTCCTTGAGTTTTGATTTCACAGGAAAAGGAAACATTGCAAAAGCTAGAAGTAAGGAAGGTTGGTTTCCGGAAAGGTGTGATGACATGGAAGAGTGGAGGAAACAGCTTGGGAGGGATCCCTAAGTGACTGATGGGTACAGAATGATGTGCTAGTGGCTAGTATGACCTGAGGTATAGGCACTGATAGTCTGCCCAGAGCAGAAAGAGATGTGAGCCTGTGAGCCAAGGTGACAGTCAACTGGTACATGTGAGAGTAGGAAATACTAAAGGGTGAGTCATCTTCTCCATCCCTGTTAAGCTCAGAGAAAAGAAATCAACTGAGAGTGGAACACAGGGAAGAGGCTCTGAAGGTCTCAGAAGAGAGAGGGAAAATAACCTGGAAGAAAAAGATGAGTAATAACCCCAGGAAATGGCTTCCAAATGCCAACCAGTATACAAGGCCAATGAGAAGACAAGGCCTTGTATTCACAAGTAGAGCATACTGTGAAGCGGGTAGGTCATCTCTAACCTTACATAACATTTAGAGCCATGGGAATAACATAGGCAGAGTGCTTCACAAATATCAGTGTTGGCCTGGTAAGGATCAGGAAAACTGGGGCATCTGCAAAGGAAGGACTGAAGCAATTGCTCATGACATCTAAACGAAGGAGGAAATGTCAGGACAATCATGGTTTCATTAATGTTGGGCAGAGGTAAATAGTATCAATCTTAAGGAGCATCTAAAGACACCATAAAAATATATTGAGCAAGGAAGCAAGTAGCACAGTTACTATGTGTCTTTTGAGAGAGATTATTTGTGTTCATTAGTGCATAGGAGGGAAAAAAAGGTTACTTTTGAATGATGGAAAATTTCCCTTACTAGTGCCATAGAGGCAGTTTATGGACATTTATTACTTTAGTAATTAGAGGAAAACTATAGATGGTATTTTAAATAGCACAGGTGGTAGGGTTGCTGGCAAATTATGCCAGTTACAATTGTATACCCATAAATTATCTCTTTCAGGTGGCCATAATGTTGAAGACAGTTGTTCTCACCAATCACTAAGATACGAGATTCATATATATACATGGCATGCACACAGCTCTGACCAGGCTGTAGTTTTCCATACCAAATCTTACTAAGTGGTAATCATTGCCTCATAGCAGCCGACACTGTCTGCACTGGGCCTGCGCAAGACTAGACTTGTCAACAGTCAGAAATGGACAGGGAAGGGGCCCATGGGGCCATATCCCTTCCTTCTCAACTATTGGCTACGATAAATTCTGATGGCCGGCCAGTGTTTATCTTAGATTCCCTATCTACCATAGCCATAGTAACAGAGTTGGCCCTGGTTAAATTTGGTGGGTCACAGAACAAATCAAAAAGATGCAAATATGAGAGAAGTACCTGGAGGGAAGGGATGGACTGACTGAATATGGAGAAGCTGAGAGAAGATGATGGTAAGACTAATCAGAATGGATTATACAGATGCATGGAATTTTTAAGGAAAAAAATAATTTAGAAAAGAAACTGTGGTCATAGACGATCTGTTGCTCATCGGGTTGCGTTCAGATGATACTCACACAAGGAGATGCAAGGAATGCTGGTTAATTAGGCATCCTTTCTAATTTGCTGATGGTTGTGTAGTTTTTGTTCTTCAATGTTTTGAGTAAAGTCACAGATAACAGAAAAAGAGAGGGTGATTCTGATCAAGATACATTTTAGAAATACTCAGAGAATAAATATAAATATTAATTTTTTAAAAAAAGAAAGCAAAAATTATTTTAAATGCTTGCTTGAAAAACAAACAATGCAAACCCATTAAAACTATGATGGGAAAGCTGTTTACAACCATATAATAGTAGTCAACTCTACTGAAGAATTGTCTAAATCAGTAACTTAGCAATCAAATAGTATATGCTTACATGAAAAATGGGGAGTATAGTTTTCTAGTAGGTGGACAGTTAACAGTTACTAAATAGAAAAGTCACTCATAGAAAAATTAATCCCTCAGAGAGAGAGAAAGAAAAGAAACAAAAAGAGACACAACTGTAAATATCACAATCCTGGAGGGGCTGGAGGGATAACTTAGTTGTTATTATAAATATTTTTGTTAATAAAAATATTAAAAGTTCTTTATTACTATTGTCATTTGGGAACCTCCATCCCTCAGTGGAACAAAACACAACTGGAAGGCAAGCTTGCTGAAGACTCTAACTTTTTGTCTAAAACATATTCTCTCATAATAGTGCTCCTATTGTAAAGGGACAGTTTAACTTTCTATGAAGAAAAACTGTATTCAAAGTTCACTAAAAAGTATACTTCCTTACAGTTTAAAAGCAAAGTGACTTACAGAAAGTTGGAGAGTACAAAAAATTAAAAACCTATAGAAATGTATCAATCAGGCCCTACGGAAAACACACACAACTCTCTAGAAGGAAGAAAGACCCGAGTAACACATTTTTAAATGATAGTTATTAAAGAGCTGACAACATTTTAAATTATTCAAAGAGTGCCAGGAATAAATGCTGTCTAGACCGACACTGAACGCCATGAGAAGAAGCATCATATAGACAGTGTGTAGGTCCAAGGTTGAGTACATAGAAAGCTGCCAAGTTTGTGAAGCCATGAACTTCCAAACGAAGGTCAGATGGCTGGAAGAAATAGTCAAAAACACCATTTCACTAGGATAGCAAACTAGTCTGATAACATTCAGCAGAGTGTAAAACTCTAAAGTATATCCATAAATTCACAACACAGGAACATTTGCATCACAGACAGCCACCATACATCCTGGGGAAAGCTATTAGAAGCTGAAATCGGCTGACATCAACTCTCATTTTCTTTGAGAAACATTGACATAACTGTTTCTATGTTCACATTCCATGTTCACGTTATTAGACACAGCTTTGTCTGACTGTATTTGAATACAAATGATCTACTTACTTTGGGGGAAAGAGAAACAGGAAGTGAGATGGCAACCCACTGGCCAAAGACTGAAAGGTCATCCAGCCCATCTGCTTTCTTTGATGACCCATTTGGAATACCCTGGTCCAAGTAGAACACCCCCAGTGCTGCCCCTCCCCTTCACCCAAGCATCCTATCCCTCACACTCAGAAACAACATACAAAAAACAGCCATTTATCCTCAGATGTGACTTTTTCTAACCTGGCCACACCTTCAATTTGAAAAGGAACAGAAGGAAAAAAAAAACTAGACCGGAGTTTGCCTTTCCTGAAGTAGTTTTATTGTTGTTGTTTTGTTTGGGGGGAAACAACATTAGCTGCTCTGTTCCTGTTTTCCTTTCCCAGTCAGGAAGCATAAAGCCTTTGCATCTGCTATGCAGTTCAACTTCCAGTTTTTGTCCTGGGCCTCAAGTAAGATGTTTTCTAAAAGGAAAAGGATGGCTATTTAAAAGATTTGTAAATCTGTTCTAATTTTGTGTGTGTGTGTGTGTGTGTGTGTGTGTGTGTATTCTCTATTTTTCTATTTTTAATTGGGTGTAAGTAAATTTAAAAAATGACATCCCATACAGTTATGTTTTATTTTAGTCAAACATGTCAAGAGTTCTCCTTCAGGACGACCTGTGTAAGCTTCTTCCGGAATGAAGCTGGAATGTGCCACTTCAGGAGTGGGATAATGGCTCTTGTAGAAGAGCAGACCTGAGATTATGAGGAATCATCATCATCTGTCCTTTTCACTCTGAATCCCTTCAGAGCTGTTTTGCACGTGGCTCCAGCCATCAACTGCTGGCCCTCTTGCTTCCTGAGCAGAGAGCTTTCTAGCAGTTTCTAGAGGATTTCTCCAAGCAGTTTCTTTACACAGCACCCATCAGTGCTTCTCAGAACACAGTCTGCATCAGAGTCCCAGGGAAGGGCTTGTAAAAACAATGCTTTCTTCCTCCCACGGAGTCTCCAAGTCAACTGCTCTAGGGTGGAGCAGTCTAAGAATTTGCATTTCTAACAAGTTCCCAGGCAAGGCACCAGCCACTAGGGAGGAAACCACCCAGGAGAACAACACCTCAGATCTCTCCCTTGTCCTGGTTAATAATCTCCAGATGCACTGCCCTGACCATCACACTTTGTAAGTAGACACTACAACCTGGCATTGACTATCTTCTTTTCATATAGTGTTTTAAAAATTCTTTGAGCATTTCATACATTCATACAATGTATTCTGATAATATTTACCCCTTCTTGTCCCCCAACTCCTTTCCTTTTAATACAATCTCACTATGTGGCCCAGGTTCCATTTATAATCCTCTTGCCTCAGTCCAGGTCTACCTTTACTCCAAGTCTGCACTACTTAGTCAGGTTGCTACACCAATCAACTCTCGGAATTCTTTTCACAGTTACCTTCTCATTGTGTACAGAGCACACAGGCATCCTGGATCAGGCTGTTGAGATACAGATACACTTCTTCCTGATCTCTACAGTACTCCGTCTTCAACAGAGTCCTGGAACGACACCTCTTCCCAGAAGTCTTTTATAATGCGCCTTCGTTAGAACCCTCTCACTTGTACTTTTACAACACTTACACAAGCCTGCCCTACATTATCATTAGTGGCTATTATCTAGCTCTTTCTACTAATTAGACAGGTGAGCAGTTAAGAAGATACACCAGCGTCAAGCTTACCAGACATTTTGCTGTGTGGCACAGAACAGAGCACTTGACCGAGAGCCTTGGAGAGATAATAGTATACCTCTTTGAAGGTACTTGTTGGGAATTAAATGAGCTAATTCGAATAAAGTACTAAACAGCATGCTTAGCAGATAGAGCTCCGGAGATAATGGTTAGCAGTTTCCTGAAAGTATTAATTACCCTCAAGTTCCAAGGCATTCCTATGTGGTCAGGTCTCTATCTACCTTCAAGGATGTTGATGTGACTGTTTGACCAGTAGACTGTGACAGACAGTGGCTGTTGTGGTCTAGGCTCTAAGGAATGAGCAGAGTCAATCCTGTATCCCCAAGGAGGCTCCCTGTTGGATCCTTGCCACTGTGTGACAAAGAAGCCCTGGCTTGTAGCCTTCACTGAGCTCCCAACAGACAGAAAACACATTGGGGAGCCATTTTGAATGCAGACGGTCCAAATAGGTGCTTTGCCATATAAGGTAGAGGTGGTAAGCTGTCCTCACCCAACCCAGCCAAAACCTTACCTTTAAAAGCAGAGGAAATGGTTCATTATTTAAAATCGTGAAGTCCTAGAGTGCTTTATCACATAGTAATGGATGAAGAAACAAGAACCTGTTCATACCTCTGCATCTTTTCTGTCCTTGAGCAGAACAAGCAGGTCAGAACCCTGCAGAGGGTTCACCCCAGGGTTCAGATGTTTCTAGAGGGAAAAGCCTGCTTAGGGTTCTCCTTGCATGAGTAAACATACAATTTCCCAAGAAAGAATTCCTTTTAACCTGAGAAAAGTGTTACCTTAGTCGGGTGGACTGAAGTCCTGAGATAAAAGCCTTAGCTGTGTTCCAGGGTCTACAAAACAGGCTGACTGGAGAGCATTTTGGAAAAGTATCTTGCACTTACCAGGGTGAAACTTGTTAATTATGGTCTGTGACCTTTCCTAAGTAGTAATTCCCAAACAAAAAGGACTGTCTAGTTGGTGCCAGTTTCCTACCACCCAGCATGGCTCCTGGGATGGCAGCAAAGACTCAAGGAATCTTTATTAGTTAAATGTTGAATGACAATTGCTGAAAATATGTTCTGGAGAATGAGAGCAGACATGTGACTTCCCCTCCCCACCACCACCCCCCACATCCCAGATACAAATAAAAAGTCCTTAAGGAAAAAGAAAAGCAAAACCTTCTGCCCTAATACCAAATTGCTTTGTGAACAACTATTTTCTCTTAGAAGTTAGGAGTTAATGCACATATACACTGGAGTAATTAGTTTGACTAGCAACCCCAGGTCTTATGCAAGTCCCATTAGCCCCCCCACAAACACATACACACAATGTGTCACCTCCGTTTAGAGTCATCACCTTCACAAATGTCAATTGTAATTGCTGCCTCAGATCAGTTTTCTCCCCTTCTCTGTCAATCAGTTTCCAAAAGAGGCCAAAGTAATCTCCCTTAAACACTATTTTTACCATATCCTTTTTCCTACCCCAGAGCCTACTGAGAATCTCAACTGTCAATTGCTTGGAATTTAAGCTCATTAAGAATTCAACCCATTAACAATGCCTATTAAGGTCTTCTAAAATTCTTCCACTAATTTTCCAGCCAACCTTTCCTTCCCCAAACGCTCCTGACATCTTATTACCACTTTCCAAATGGGAACAAAACTCCACGAAACCACTGATATAGTCATGCAGCGATGTGGTGCTTAATTCCATCAGTGAGACTGTATTATTTTTGTCAAGATACGTGAGCAAAAAGCTCACTGCCTTTTATGTTTTTGGATCTGGATATACAGCCAAGAACTTTCTCTTGCCTCAGCCTCTAGTGTTAGGTACATGACCATGCTTACCTGATATATTTTCAGAGTGTCACTCCAGGAAGGAGGGGACACTCACAGACTATTGGTCATCATCACCTTCATGATAACTTTCAAAGGTTATTTATAAAGTCTTTAAAATAATTTAAAACTTATTTCAGGGAGCTGATCAGGCAGTTCAGCAGTTCAGAGCACTGGTTGTTCTTGTAAAGGACCCACACCATGGCTCATGTAACTCCTGTTCTAAGAGGATCTGATACACTCTTCTGACATCCATAGTAACCAAGCACACATGGCAAACAGACATACATGCAGGAAAAACATACAATAAAATGCTTAAAATCAGAAAAAAACATATTTCTATTGATACATATTTTGAGAATGTAACTGCATTTTAATACTCTAATTACTTAAGACATCAACATTTTTCATGGGTAGTGTTTGTCATTCCTCTGGCTTTCCTTATCCATCTCCCCTAGATAGCCATAGCCATTATGTGAAGAGGGTGGCTTTAGGGGAAATGCCTAACACATTTTCAAAGTGGCCTTTCATTTTGAATGTGCTAAAACAAACCATCTAAAGAAACTGAGCATGACCACAAGAGTTCAGGCTGAGCATACCCAAAGATGGGGCTACCATCTTCTTTCTTGGACTGTGACTTTGGGCTGAGCATGCTCAGGAATGTTCTTGAAGGAGCACACTCTGGTCCTGGTCTCAAAGTGAATTCAGTGTGCAGGCTTCCTGCAAGAACACTCCACAATTGGGGAGAGGAAGGAGCTACTTAGAAAAAACTTCATGTGTTCCTTACCTACTGCAAGTAATACATTTTCTTTCCTTTTACTTTGTTGCTCTGCTTGTTTTGGCTTAAATTCACCAAGATGTAAATGTATTGCATTTGGTTACATGGCCACTTCTGATTGGTGGGTGAGGGTGGGGAGGGGAATAAGATTATATAATGAAGTCAGTACAGGGAGAGTGTCTTAGTTAGGGTTTTACTGCTATGAACAGACACCATGACCAAGGTATTTCTTATAAGGACAACGGGTTCAGAGGTTCAGTCCATTATCACCAAGGCAGGAACATACTAGCATCCAGACAGTCATGGTATAGGAGGAGCTGAGAGTTCTATATCTTCATCTGAAGGCTGCTAGCAGCATACTGGCTTCCAGGGAGCTAGGACTAGGGTATGAAAGCCCACTCACACAGTGACACACCTACTTCAACAAAGCCACACCTACTCCAACAAGGCCACATCTCCAAATATAGTGCCATTCACTGGGCAAAGCATATATAAATCATCACAGGGAGGGAGAGTATTAGTTTATAAAGTTCTCAAAAAAAAAAAAAAGCGCTAGTGTCTTTCCTAGAAAGCAATCTAGGCCTGCATTTAATGGCTTAATGTATTGCCTGCTCTTTTTTAATTTATTTCTTTCTTCCTTCCTTCCTTCCTTCCTTCCTTTCTTTCTTTCTTTCTTTCTTTCTTTCTTTCTTTCTTTCTTTCTTTCTCTTTCTTTACTTTCTTTCTCCCTCTCTTTCTTGCTTTGTTCAGACTCAAACCAGATTGAGAAAATATAAAAGAAGAGAAAAGAAAGACAAATGAACTATAACAACAGGAAACAGATTTAGTCTAAAAAATGGTTGGAGGATTAAGATAGAAACAGCAGTCCATCACATTCCTGTGCCATTCACAGAAATCCATCTCCTTAAGGTACACACACGGGGGGAGTTAACAGAATCATATCCTAGTTATAGAGAGCACAACCTCTAAATGAAAATTAATGAAGAGCAAACATTAGTAACCAATGATGCTCTTTTAAGCTGTCAGAACTTCCATCCAAGTAAGATCATCTTGGCATTCTTGAGAATTCCTTTCTGTTTATTATTATCCACAATCTCTAAACATCAGAAGACTAGCAATTCCTTGCAGCTACTTCAGTGTAGCTTTTGGTATTTACAGCTGGGGTTGGGGAAAGTCCTAGAAATCCAGAGTTCTTAGAGTAAGTGGAAAGAACCAGATCTAGACAAATGCTTAACTTCATTAAGAATCAGGTTAGAAGTCAGACAGAAACTGACATACTCAGTCTTGGAGTTTCTGTTCCTAAAACACAGGTGTAGTCATTGACCTGGGGGATTTCACAGAGATAAAAGATAATACATGTGAAGTGTCCCGCTTATAATCAAACCCTTAAGCTGTTAAGTCCTTTCCTTCTCCATGTGCTTAAATTTCACCCAGTAGACAATTTCAACAACAATAAAGGCTCCACTGTTATAGGATGGGAGAAAGAGGTTATGGGAAGATAACTGTTTTAGTTTAATAAAACAGAAGACCTCCCTCTGTGTTTTCTACTTTTAGATAGTAGCAGTTATAAACAAAATTATTCATGTACACTTGAAAATAATTCCATCAAAAAAGATCTAAAGATCTAACATAATATAAATTATATTCCCAACATCTAGAGATTAGGGGAACAAAGTGACAGGCCAGAGAACGAGGATACACAGTCAGTAAATCCCAAGTCTAAATTCACTGTGACCAAAGTCAAAAGCTCTAATACAGTGTGGGACCCTGACTGGAGCTGTGTGGGGAACAGAGTAGCAAGGCGAAGACAAGTACACACAGTGATTCTCTGGTTCAATTTTCACTGTGCTGTTCTTCACAAGTTGCCAACATGAAGTTGTGTTTTCAAAATTCCTAAATCCTACTTGGAAGGGAATGGTTTTGTTTAAGAAAATGCTGGCTGGCTGACGTCTGTAACAAAAGCCATAACTCTTCCTAGAAGGCACTATCCTGATGAACCAGCAGGCTTCCAGACTGGGCAGCTGCTCCCACCCATGCAAAGACACCAGCCCTTACTTTTCTCAGGGCAATGGCATGCCTGTGACCTTCCATAAAGCCTGTCAGATTCCACAGAACCGGTTATTTCCAACCTTGCCTCAGGCTTTCCAAGAGGATGGTGGAGCTGGCTGATTGCTTCCGCTCTTATCTGCCACTCTGATTTGAAAAAGTGGTGTTTCTCTGGGGCAGAATAAGAGCAAATACCTACACCTTAGAAGTCAGGAAAAGGGAAGAAACCAAGATCTGCCCTACACTTTTCCAAGCTCACTGGGATGAAAAGGTTTGTGGGATGCAAGACGTGACTATAGGCTGATATATTACAATATTTAATCCTTATAGTATAAGCAAGGCTGTGCTAGGCCAGGCCAGAGCTGTGACATTAAAACATCCATCCATCCTATTTATGTAAGAATATATATTCTACACAACTGCCGATCTCATATGCAGAACCTAGATTTAGCAAATGATGATGATAATAAACAAAAAATATGAAATAGAACTCTCTGGGCGGAAGTGTACCTGTAGGTGGGGGTGTTGTCAGAAGGAAATCTAAACGGGGGTATGAAAGACAAAAATATATTCATGAAACAAAGTGGAAATCATTGTTTTGTAAAATACAACAGTTAAACTTAATTTTTCTGTCCAGACTTGAATATATAAAACCACGTCTGACTTACACTATATTAAGATTATTACCCACGAGACTTAACCGTTAAAACTTAGTATGGTATGACACACAGGAGACTGAGGCAGGGGGATAACCTCAGCCTGGGTAGATGAGGAGAGCCTAAGGAGGTCTCATCTTGAAGACAAAAGAATAAAAAGATATGAAGACAGACAAGATTTTTAAGGAAACCATCACACCCATATTCAATATACTTCCATTTTAATACATTCACATTGTCTGGATCAGCGCTTGACACTAAGTAGGGTCTCTGCTGTGTTCCCCAGAGTGATTCGTCAGAAGGATTCCAGGCTGATAAGATGCTTGTTTATTCCAACGAGAACTGTTTGTGTGGGGCTATTGAGTGATAACAGATACTCCAGGCATCTACTTAAATAAGCCTGTATGGATGCTTGAGGACTGAAGGAATTCAGACCTTGTTGGAAGATCCCTGCCACTCTTGACAGGTTCCTTCTAGCAGTGTGTAAAAGTAGTCTTCTGCCACTTACCCTAATCTATACAAAAGCGCTTAAAGGAATTTTAATACACCAAGTAGGATTTGGAATAAAACAGATGGCTGACACTCTTTAGGAAGAAGGCAACCAAAATAAAATAAAAAAATAAAATAAAACCCATGTAATTTAAAAATCGAAAGTGAACTGAGATAAAACTACATTTGGAGAAGACAAAATTGAAGACAGAACTTTGTCTTCTAAAAGATGCCTGGAGAAGGACTTTCCTGATCAGTATTAATTTAAACCAATCTTTAATGACGCTCATAACTGGCTAAATCTCAATGATCCGAAGAAAAACACTTTGTTGCTAGGCAATAAAAGTAACAAAGAAGATCGCCGCGGTGTGGATGTCCTGGAAAGGGCCCGGGAGACTTGATTCTCACATTATCCCCGAGGATTTGCCTCATAAGACCCTGGCTCTCCTAGATCCCTCCAGCAGTTTCTGATTGGTGAGGTATTTAAATTATTTAAATTAGATAAACTGAAACTTTTATTGAACAATTCAATGTACTATATAATTTAAGGGCAAAAAAAAAAAGATCCTTTAGAAAATGCACACCAACCATTCATAGTTAAACACCCCTGTGGCTTCTTGCCTGATCAGGAGGATAAAATGCAAACATCATGCCTGTCACTATCTCTCTGCAACCCCGTTTCCTCTCCTCTCATTGCAGTCACTCTCCCTTTCACAGCTGATATAAATATCCGCTGTCCTTCCCAGCTGAAGACCTTGTGCTTTCCACCTCTGCCTGAACACTTTCTTCCAGCTGAGTTCTCAGTATGGCAGCTCTGGGGTAGATTACCTTCTGTCCTCTAACACCATCTAGAATTACACTAGCCCCTTCACTCTCCCTCCTAGCACTTGTCTCTTTCCCAAAATAACAGATTTCAATGTTAATAATTTTATTTCATAAAAAAAAAAAAGACAGCACTAGCATGAGGCCGTTTCCATACTTTGAGTTCCTGTTTGAAGTCTCAGTCTTAACTTAGTGTATAAACACACTTACAACCTAATTTAGATTTTTTTTTTAAAAAAAAAAAGAACACTTGAGTATCAGCCAATCACAAACAATCAAGCCTCAAGCAATCACTAGTTGCCACGAGATCAGCCCATGCTCAAATAAAACAAAGGATTAGCTGAAACCAATCAGGCTACTGGCATACTTTACTTGTTCTGTCTATAAGGACTGCCTAGTAGCTGCTTTGAACCCTCTGGTTACCCATTTCATAAGCCATCATTTTGCTCAGTTAAACTCTTAAGTATAACTGTTGAGGGTTTTTTTTTTTTAGTCTAAGATCCAAGAGAAAGAAACCAGGCCCACATTGTCTGCTGTATTCTTAATATCCAGGACAAGCAAAGAACATCACAGAGACAGTTAATATCTGTTGAATTAACAATGCATATATCTTCTGTTTTTCTTTCTCCTTTCTTGTCAATTAAAACTGGAAATATAGGATACTGCTATTGTAATTTTATTTCATAAAAAAGTGATTGCTATGGCTGTCCTCTGAGAGGCCCCATCCAGCAGCTGACTCAGACAGATACAGACACCCACAGCCAAACTGAGTGTAGCTTGGGGACTCTTATGGAAGAACAGAAGAAAGGATTGTGGCCCCAAAGGGTCTTCCACAGGAAGACCAAAACAGTCAACTAACCCTTGGGGCTCTCAGAGACTGAACCACCA
Source organism: Grammomys surdaster (assembly GCF_004785775.1). Classification (NCBI taxonomy): domain Eukaryota; kingdom Metazoa; phylum Chordata; class Mammalia; order Rodentia; family Muridae; genus Grammomys; species Grammomys surdaster. The sequence continues at coordinate 517,765 of NW_021604754.1, read as the reverse complement.
ACCAAAGAACAAACACAGTCTGGACCTAGCCCTCCACACACATATGTAGCAGATGTGCAGCTTGGTCTTCATGGGGGTCCTGAGCAACTAAAGGGGTGGGAGTGGCTATCTCAAAAGGCTGTTACCTGTCTGTGGGATATGTTCTACTACTTGGGCTGCCTTTTCTGGCCTCAGTAGGAAAGGAAGTGCCTAGCCTTGTAGAGATTTGAAGTGTCAGAATGGAGGGATACACAGGGGGGCCCCCACCCACTCAGAGGAAAAGGGAAGGGGGCAAGGATTGTGGGAGGGGGTGACTGGAAGTGGGGCGGGATGCAAGGTTTTTTATATATATACATGTGTGTGTGTGTGTGTGTGTGTGTGTGTGTGTGTGTGTGTATGTGTGTGTGTAACTGAGTATGCACTGTGCCCAGTTTAGAGGGTTACATCACTGAGATTCACAAGCACCACTGGCAGGCAGTTTGTTTTGCTCACAGATATTTTCCTAATGTGTTAGTATTCAGCAAGGAAGCATTGCTCAGTTAGCTCTCTGGCTCACTAACTGGACCCAGACTGGTAACATAAACACTTCCCTTGTACAGTATCATCACTGAGACAGTAGAGTAGAGACGGAGACTGATAGATGACAAAAGAGACTTGAGTCCCTTGTCCTCTTGGGCTACACACAACAAACCCAGCAGCTGCAAGAAAAGGCCATGATACAGAAATTAGAAAGTAGATGCTGTCTGAATGGCCTAATAAAGGTCAGGCATGAGCCTTGTGACCCAGCTTTTCCTTTTTTTTTTTTTTTTTTAAAGTGGATCCCTTTTCCCTGCTCACTAACCTACTCCCATTCTTGGGAATTCTTCACTTTCCTTAATAAATCATCTCTGTTTCTTACTACATTATCATGTGTGTCTGGCACGATTCTGGGACACAAGAATCAAGAAACACCAGTAGGTGACCTCTGGACTTAGACCTGTGCTTATACTATCACCTTGATTTCTTAGCATATAGAATGGTCTTTTTCCTCTGTATTATTATTTTTTTAACTCATGGTAACTATTCACTAAAGAAAATCAAATTCTCAGAAAGAAAATTGATTGTTTCTATTTTTGTCTTGCTAGACAAAATACAATAGTATTTTAAAGTCACTCACTATTTGTACTTTATAAAACCTGGTTTTGCTGCAGAAATGACTCCAATTCTGATTACTGCTTCTCCCCTTTCCTTAGACATGGAAATGTTTTCTCTCCATGGACAGGAAAGGAAAGGAATGAATTTGTTTTCATAAATCCAGCTCTGTTCACCAAATCCAGTCTTTACAACGTACAACATACACAAAACAAATATACTTCGGACAATCTTAAGATGGCCAGCAATCTTAGGAGGATTCTGAAAGACAAAACCCTTCATGGTTTACTTAGTTGACACCAATGAAAAGCCAGATTAGTATTATGTATCAACACTTAGCACACATGCTGTACCAGGTATGCTCACAATGGGCTGCCATTCACCGAGGGCTGCTTTTAAAACCAGAGTGGAACACCTCAGTTCTGTCTGGCACTAGGGACCCAGGCCAGGGGAAGGGGGGTGGGGGAGCACCTGCTTATTCTATGAGAAGCTCTGGTTGACTCCCAGCACCATATGTTCTACATTAAGATTCCAACACCGAGAATTACAATCATAAGCATATTTCACTTTGAAAAGTAAAAGCACTTAAGTTCTGGAAAAGAAACTATACTGCAATTTGAAATAGCAAAGTATGTGGCATATTCTATCCGGAAAGGGTCATAAGATTTGTTAAAATGGGCATTTTCAGATTAACCTTTAGCTTTGAAGGGTCAGTGCTGCACAAGGAAACTGCTGTACCATAAGGGTTCTAATCATTTAGAGTACTTATGTTCCTTTTTTCTTTCAAATAAAGTCTTTAAAGTGACATTTCTAGTGGTCAACACAAGTTTAGAATGCTGCGGTGTCTATGGGAGCAATCACGTCTCTCGGAGTAGACCTTGCTTCTCGTCACAGTTGTGGGAGATGTTGTTGGCAAGCACTGGTTGGGGGAAGGCCAGTGAATGCTGCTGACCTCCTCAAAGTACACTGGATACTTTCTCCTCCCTTTAGAAGAATCTAGTCCCAAATATCAATAGAACTGCGGTTGAGGAAAAACCTGCTTTCCTTTAAATATCACTTTAAAGCCCAATGAGTAGATCAGGCTTTTGTTTTGCTTAACTATAAAATGTAGATCAAACTACAAAAACACTACACACTTTTCAGGATATGGCACTTTTCTGATACGTCTGGTGTTTACTAGGTCTCTACTTCACCTTAACTTTCTGCCTGGTATCTAGTAGATATTCATTGAATACGTTTTTGTTTATCTTTGACAGGGTCTCTCTATGTAGCTGGCCTCCTCGAGCTCTCAATCCTCCTGCCTCAGCCTCCTGCACTACAGCAACAAGCATTCGCCACCCTGTCCGACTCCAGAAACTCTTGAGCATGACTCAAAGAAAGCTGCATGGTAACAGTGGCTTGCCGGGGCGCCTCCTCCGTCTCCTCTTACTATACAGTGGCACGTGGAGCTGCCCCAAATCAAGCTTCCACCCCACAGAGGAGTCCAGTTGTCTTAGGAGGGGAGGGAAACAGAAATAATCCTGGCAGTCAGATGAGGACTTAACACAGAGCTGGCTCTGCAGCTCCTACCACTTGGCTTCAAAACACTGAGAGAGAGAGAGAGAGAGAGAGAGAGAGAGAGAGAGAGAGAGGAACTTGTACTGTAAGTTGGGCCTCCTATACAGCTGTTTACACAGTCCCTTGAACAGGCATTTATGTCATTTGATAGTCCCCAAAGTTACCAGAGCCAAAAGTGCATTTTATGTAAAGGAATGCTAAAATGGTCAAGTTTTGTAAAATTCCGATGCAAATAACTGAGGATCTGCCTCCTACAGTCAGCCTATTTATAAAGTGTAAGAGGGGGATTTGCTATCCTTAGTACAGTCAGTTTCATTTATCTCACTTAAGAAACGGGAAAGAGGCATGCAGACAACCTGCACCTACAGATGTCAGTAGTCAGGGCTGCTCTTTTTAAAATACAATTTTCTTCTTAACAGTAAAGGACATTCTTAGAAGTGGGCATGGTGGTACATGCTTACAATCCCAGCACCCAGGAGGCTGAGGCAGAGGTGGAGAATACAAGTTCATAACCATCTTGGCCTACAGAGAAAAACCAGGTTGAAGACTGTTTACAAAATTTTTAAAATCATTATTGTTATAAAGCTATGGACTTTTTATATGGAAAGTAGCTTTGATCTTAAAAAGCAAAGCAATAAAAATGCCAAGATATATATTATAATCTGTCTTATCCCAAATTTATATTAATGGACTCTTCTGAAAAGTCTATTGCTACCTATCCAATGATCAATGAAATCTTTAGGATCATGTGATTTAGAAAGTGAAACAGCGCCGGGCAGTGGTGGCGCTCGCCTTTAATCCCGCCCAGCACTTGGGAGGCAGAGGCAGGTGGATTTCTGAGTTCGAGGCCAGCATGGTCCACAGAGTGAGTTCCAGGACAGCCAGGACTACACAGAGAAACCCTGTCTCAAAAACAAAACAAAACTAACAAACAAAAAAAAGCAACAACAAAAAACAAAAATAAATAAATAAAACACATTTCTATGTGCAAATCTAGTACAGTTCAGGGAACAGTTAGTTATTTATTTCAATTATTAAGCTGAAATATATTTTTTAGCTTAAAAAACCAACAAAATGTTCTTTATCTGCAGATATATGGTATACCGCTTAAAGATGTTTTGGTTCTTAATTTATAGATAAGTTTTATCTACTAATATGATATAAAATTCTCCACATCCTTTCGTCTCAATTTCTGTCTGTGGCATTAATTGGCCAGTAAATCATATTTTGTTGCACAGTTAAGGAAACAGCAACTGGAAGACACGTTGCGACCCAAGTAAATAGTTGACTAATACAATAGTAAATCCTGGCCCTTGGGTCTATTCCAGGTACCACAGGTATGTGAAAATTCCATTAGCACGCATTCTTTAAACCAGATCTCTAAATATTTAAATAAATCATAAACATCATTTTGTTAAGAAAGCTTTCAAAGAAGATCTCACACGCCGAATTCTGTGGAGGGTCTGCCTGTGTGACAATGAGAAAGGGGTCTATGTAAGCCTATGTGTGGTCTTGGAGGCACCATCTTCTTTTAGGGCTTCACATTGCCAGTTTGTTTGATTTTAGTCTTTAAACACAGGAGACTGGTCTCAGCGAGCTCTTCTCCACGGGCTACGTTGAAGCAGGGGAGAACATTTTTCTTTTCTCATTGACTGGTTCTTAAGGGAGGAGAGTTTATTTGCCACACATACATGATCTTGTTATTCTTCTGCTATTTTCTTCTTTGGTTCTTGGAGATAAGGTTTCTCTGTGTGTCCCTGGGTGTACTGGAACTCTCACTAGAGACCAGGCTGGCCTTGAACTTAGAGATCTGCCTGCCTTCAGGGATTTTGCAAGTCCTCTTCAAACCTTTAAATGTCCTTCAGTTTGCTCTTGTCATTAGAACTTTCAGTATGACCGTTTTGAGACAAAAGAGGAGTTCTGTTTTATCAATAAACAACTTATTTAAATTATTAAAAAAAAAACCCTGAATTTTCTAAAGACTGAATTCCCATGTAATTCTTCCTTTCTTTTCTTCTTTAGTTCTTTTCTTCTTTAGTTCCTTCTTTCTGTTTGTAGAGCACTTGTTTTGACCTTAGGCTGATCTCCTTGCCTCTGCCTTCCCAGTGCTGAGCTCCATCAAGCATGCACCACTGGACCTGGCTAAACCTGCACTTTTGTTTGGGGAACTTTACCAGAAGTCATTCACCATTTCAGTAAAACCACCTCACTGTATCTGAGTCAACCTGATGGTAGGCCTGGATCAGGATTCTCTTCAACTGTGTTTTTATAGCAATGCTATAAATAGGTGGTGCGATCGGCCTTAAACTCATCATATCTTCCAGGGAACATGCGCATAAATGGCAACTCATATTGTTTTCTCTCTTTCTTTTATTGAAAATAGTTTTTTCCATACATCCTGATTACAGTTTACCCTCCCCCCAACTCTTCCAAAATCTCCCCCACTTACTGTATGTTACTTATCTATTAGAGGACAGAAAATGCATGTCATAATCGATTGAGATTTTTACTTTTATTTTTTGATTTTAATACATCCTACTTAAACATCCAATTTATGCATAATGTCCATGGCAGGTTAGCAAAGCACAATAGAAATACTTGATGGGCATGAGAGCTAGGATTTGTATATGGTTTAAACCACTCACTGTGCCATGTAAGTTCCCTTGTAACTCAATCTCTGATACTACTGAAGATATACTCTTGATATGTGGGGAACCACTACTTGTACTCTTCCGGTTGGAGATATTGCAATTAAAGAAAAATACACATGCTTTCTAAAACATAAAACAAAGTTTCAGCTAAGTGTCAACAGCAGTGGGAAGTTGCACAGGGGCTAGTACGTGTTTCAGCTTAACACAGAATAGAAAGACAACCAAGGACAAGCTGGAGTCCTGCATTTCCATTTGATTTTAAGGGGTTATGTGACTTGGTGGTTGCATTCTGTAGCAGTGTCACACATGTTAGTGCTATATTCTCAATGTGGAACAGGACAGACAACATTCACCAAACTGTGCAAATGTCTACTAAGTAAAGGTCCTTATTTACAAGGCTGTATCCCCACATCAGTGCTGGCTCAAGGATGAAACAAGTGAACTACCATTGTATGAGCAAACTGTTCTTGGCCATGAAGTGATGGGAAACAATTTCTAGATGAACTGTTTCCACTCTCATTCAGGACCAAGTTCTGACCCCCGAGCATCTATGTGTGTCCCTGAAGAGCTGGCTGGGTACAGCCTTGCACATCCTAGGTGGACCTCCACCATCCCTAACTGCCTTCTTCACCATAGAAGCTTGTATCACAAGCAACAACAGCAGACATTTAACAGATTCTCATATGTTTAAATAAGGTCCCAAGGAGAAAGTTTAAGGAAATAATCTTTAGTGAAATAAGATAAACCCATGCTTTATATGTAATGATTACAATCCTCTTTGCCAAAACACTGAGAGCCAAGATATATCTAATTACATACAAATGGATATAGAAGAGGGAGAAAAAAACCCTGAAACTTACAGCCGACTGATAGACCAAAACAAGTCAGGATGTGGAATTTCCAATCAGAAAACTGCATCAAGAGAATTTAACATTATTTCCAAAAGAAAATGTAAGTGGGGCAAATGACATTCTGTGTAAGCTATTATAGAAATACTCTTGTTTTAAAAACTCTGATAAAAATAATTTGAAGACATGAACGTTTTCATTTTAACTCTTGAGTTTTTGAAAATGAAAATCATCACTTGTGACTTACATGGGAAATAAAAAAGATTGTTGGCAATATTGCTATAAATAATTCTCTTAATTTTCTCCCACACTTCTCATACACATACATGACACCAAAGTACTAATTTCTAAAATTATATGTCCATGGGTCAAATATGCGATAAATATAAGGATTACTGATTAACACAGTGATGTTTCAAGTCTCCCATTTCCAGTAGTTTATTCTCAGCTTCTACCATCTCAACAACCACTTGACGTCAGTTTGTCTGTCTTGTTAAGGCTAATGTTTTGAGTAGGGAGTATACGTTAACCTGATCTAACACCATAAAGGCACGTGATTTGAAAAGTAAGAGGGAAAGTACCTCTGCCAGTGGCCCCCTTAGAAATGTTAGTAGCACGCCCCCAAATGTCCTTACCCGCAGGGCCTCAATCACGAGGTCTCTGGCTTCTAGTTCACCTTCCATCACGCTGAGGAGCATCCGCAGCTCTGATCTGCTGAGGGTGTCCACATCAAACTCCTTTTTCTGTAAGGCAAATTGAAAATGGAATCAGTACTAACATCCTTTCTGGAAATATTAGCTGTCCTGAAACCAACCATGATGGCTTGGGGATATTCGTCCCATGTACTGGGAAGTGGAAGCTGGCAGTTCCCAGGGTTCACTGGCTAGCCAATCTAGCCTTGACAACTTCTAGGCCAATAAGTGACCATGACCATGTCTTTACAAAGGGGATTGAGGTCATTGCCTGAAGAATGATATCCAAGATTGTCCTCTGGTCTCCACAGACATGTATACTCATGTACATTCCACCCTCTCATACATAAAAGTACGTATATACAAAAGAGAGCAATAAGGATAGAAATGGATGACCTATGGATCATTTCTATCCAGCGGCTAGGTACAGGACAGATGCTCCAGCTCCCAGAGAAAGAAAACCATGTAATGCCATTTCTGCAAGCCTTCCCTCAAAAGAGATGTCTGACTGCCTAAACATCTGGACTCAGAATCTCTCCAAACTATGCAGCACACATTTAAAAGGCTCTGGAGTCTATATCAAAACAGGCCTGGCCTTGGGATTGGGGGGTGGGAGGCTAATTTTGAGGGTAACAAGAAAACACAGATGTATTCCTTAGAGGGTCTCTGATCTAGTGGCTCCTGGGAGGGTATTATAAATTCCAGGGCATCCAATAATAACAGATCTTGTTTACAGAACATTCTACAGCAGAGGCCACCAGCTGGCAGTCTATACCCAAATCTGGCCTGCAGATGTGTTACTTGGGCCATGAAGAAATGTTTTGTCTTCCATTCAGCTTACATTTAAAAACCTGAAAATTTAACTAAAAGTTTTAGAACTCTGTCTTCTCTTCAAGTCAGGTATTTAAACTTTCTCAGATTTCCAATGTCATAAGTAAGAATCCAGAGTCAAAAAAAAAATGGCCTATGTTCTAAGAAACATATTCTTCTTTATAGTATCAGCTGTTACACACACAGACACAGACACACAGACACACACACACACACACACACACACAAGAAGAAAGAGAGAGATGCTTTTAATTAGCCTGAACTATCACTGATATGTAGTTATCCTGATGTGACATCAGGTGACATTGTTACCAGGCTACAAAGATAAATAAACCTATAATTTCTTGCCCTTCTATAAAGGTTGAGATATGGTTCAAGGGCTAGAAAAAAAGGTTTCTTAGAGATGCAGGAAGAGCATGAGGAGTCTGTACAAGGGCCAAAGTAGTCCTACTCCATACCCTACACTCTTCTAGCCCTGTGATTTCTTCTTCTACAACTTTTCCTGGTGACTATTTCCTAGCTCTCTTAGCCTTGGGCAGATAACCATTGACTCTTGTCCTTAGTACCAACCTCTTTGCTTAAGACTTCTACATGGAGGTCTTCTGACATCCATTTTATAGCTAGAGCTGAGAGGATCTCTCAGAACGGTAGTTGAGTTTGAGTTAGTGTAGAGGACGAGATCCAACACCCATGGTCCCTCCACTCTGTGCAGACACCCTTGATAAACCCACTCACTCCCTACCTGATGAAGAGAGCCTAGTTCATCACTATATGTCTCCAGGCATCTGAGCTCAGGTGTTCTTCAAGGCATTCTAGAACTTGACTGCACATTTATGTAGCACTCAATGTTTTCCAAAGTACTCTCAAACAACCAAATTTAATCCACAGGACATCATGACCTCTATTTTTAGTTGAAGAAACTACAACTCAGGAGTCAGAAAGCATATACAGAAAGCAACTAGTAAATAGTAAACCAGATGCACCAGCTGTGCCTGTGCCTGGCTTATCTGTGCATGTGGTACACAGCACCAATGCTCCAGAACGGACTGTGTGAGCATCACATTAAATGGGTGCATTCTATCAATCAGCCAATGAGAAATGGTTTGGCATCTAAGTATTTAACACGAGACTCTCCCTATGAATACACAAGAGCAAGCACAGCAAAGCCCGTGATTTCAGGGACTGTCATAAGACACGACCAGAAGCAGTCACATCTCATTCCCAAGGAACCTTTAAGGAAGAAAACTATGATTTACAATGGCACGAGACTAGACCTAGATTGTTCTCCAAAGAAAAAACTTCTAGCTAAATGGCTTCTTTTTACAAATGGAAGCACTGGAAAACCGCCATTCATCAGGCCACTGTAGACATATCCCCAGTGAGCGGTAAAGTTCAATCTACTATCTGAAACTCTGGTCCACAAACGGAGCATTAACACGGATGGTTGTATAATCCAATGGTTCTCCAACTTCAGCGTGTGGATGGAACACCTGAGACTTGTCTTAAACAAAGCAGGGGCTCCAATCCTAAAAAAATATGGAACCAATGAAGGTAGGGGTGGGTTTGAATTTGCCTAACATGTTGCTGCTGATATAGAAGTATAGAGGGTACTTTGAGAAGCACGTCATTAAGTGATCGGTTTTCTCATCAACACACTGAAAAGACTGTCACTCTACATTTCTTCTAAGGACTGTCCAAGAATATATGTGTAAAACTGAGCACAGAGTTTAGATGAACAATCGCTATTAATAACCCAAATGTTTTGTGTAGAGAAGAGAAGGGTACTGCCTAAAAGTCTTTTACTTTCCAAATCTACCAACCCAAATTCAATAAACTCAGCTTCTTGACTATGATGAAAGACAGACTTTTATTCTGGTTTTCCCCACTAAGACTGCAATTCCTGTGTGCTTTAATGAATAATGTTTTATTAATGCTGCTGCTGCTCATTCTAGAGATTTTAATTAATTGTGTGTCTTATTGTTCTTGTTTCTACAAAGCTTCATGAGCAAAGCCCTCTACTTTAAGGGACTAATAAATTATAAAAGAGAGCGCCAAGATTCTGATTCATGGTAAGAGTCATGTTAAGAGCTTGCCCTGCTTTCATCGGCAGCATCATGGCATGTGACCTGCAATTAGCTCTTCTATTTTCCTATATTTCATGTCAATAAGAGGGAAATCACTAAAGGCATAAAACACTACTACAAGTGATCTTGCTGAACCATAAATGCATCACACAGAATGTTAAAAAAAAAAAAAGGAAAGAAAAAAGATCTGTCTTCTACCACCAAGTATTAAATGATATATTATTTTGAACACACATGCATTTGACCATCTCTCTCCCACTACATCAAGCTCCATCTCTGCTTCCTCAGTAAAACATTACTGCTTGACTTCAACAGTAAAATTCCAATACTATTTTCAGAGTGCTATTTCCTAGTACTGGATGCTTTCATCCTCACTCTAGTGAATCTGGGAGAAAGAAAGTACCAGAAATATGGTGGAGCTCTAAAGACTCCGATTGTTGGACACATAAGTTAACAGTACTGCGTTGCTTCTTAATAAATATCAAAAAGGTGATCAAGCTCAGAAGACACCAGGAACAGACATGTAGAAGGGTTGGGTGTGGAGTAATAAAACTAAGCATGTACAAAATTGCCACCAGAAAATTTTGTTCCTGTGCAGGCTGATTAAAATACACACACACACACACACACACACACTGATGTTAAGAGCCACCTTTAAAAGACAGGGAGAAGCATTTTGACTTTTTCAGGGGTGAACTCAGCGTTGCATGTATGCTAAGCAAGTGCTTTACCACTGAGCTATTATCTGAAGCCTCCTTTGACTCTCTATCTTGAAACAACATCTCACTGAGTTTGAAAGGTGAGCCTTGAAGTCACTCTGTATCCCATGTTCACCCTGAACTTGTACTCCTCCTACCTCAGTCTTCTGAGTAGCTGAGATGACAAGCACGACCCACTAGCCTTGTGCGGGTAGGAAAGGGGGAAGAAACGAACAAAGCCCTCTGGTGTTATTTCACTTGAAGTGGCTTTGATCTCATAAACCCAGCACAAAGAACTTAGATATAAAAAAATCATTAATTCATCTTGATTCAAGACTAAAATGAATTACCCTATATCTTATGATATTTATTTTAAAACAACCATGATAATCTAATTTTTAAAAGAAGACAGATGACAAAACACATTGCTGTTCACCTTAGTATCTTCAGAGCACAGAAGAAAACATGAAGTCTCTCTCCTCAAGTACCAAGAGAAAGAGTTCAAATTATGCTTTATTACTGAACTCATTTTGTTAATTAAAAAAAGGCAAAAAACAATTAAGTCCAGATTACATCATTTCAATGACAATGATACAGAGGAAATAATAATAATGAAACCTACAAGAAGATGAAATTTGTCTGTCCTGAGGTCATTTGTCAGAAAAGTCACCATATCCAGGAAATCTTCTGTTCTGAACATTTATTGTAAAAAAAAAAAAATTGCCAGAGTCTGGTCAAACAGAGAACATGTGCCTTGAGATATACCCAAGTCATGTCTATTAATTTACAATGTGTATTTATCATAGAGAAAAACTGCTGGCTGGCTTGATCTCAGGTTGACAGTTAGCCAGCTTTCTTACACAGTCTACATCCACAGATCTATGGATTGTACCTCCTATGGCAGACTATATCCTTCCACACCAATTATCAGTTAAGAAGATCCCTTATAGGCTGGGCGGTGGTGGCGCACGCCTTTAATCCCAGCACTTGGGAGGCAGAGGCAGGCGTATTTCTGAGTTTGAGGCCAGCCTGGTCTACTGAGTGAGTTCCAGGACAGCCAGGGCCACACAGAGAAACCCTGTATCAAAAAAAAAAAAAAAAAAAAAAAAAACCCACACACAAAAAAATCCCTTATAGATAGATATGGCCACAGGCTAATTCCTCGACTGAAGTTCTCCTTCACAAGTGACTATAGGTTTGTTTCAAGTTGATACCTGACATTAACCATAACAGTAGCCAAAAAGTTTTTGAGGTATATTCTGAACTACAGGGGTAGAAGTGTCCCTCAAACAGTTGCCCAAACACATCAGTCATATTAGTGATCCTTAATGAAAATGGACTCAAACACACAGCCAGTCATTTTGCTTGTCTCTTCCCTTCAACACTACCTCCCCCCCCACCCCCTTTCCAGTCCCATGAAACCAAAGCCTTTATAAGCATAAGTAGGAAAGTATCTGAGAAAGCAAAGGCCTTGAAGACCAGGCAAGAGATAGATTTGGAAGAGCAAGTGGCTTTATCTACTTGGCTTTCAGGCTTCTCCTAAGAGGGGGATGTTGGATTTAGTAATCGCTAAACAGGGGGTACTAGACTGAGTGGTTTCTAAAATCTCTAGCTCTCCAGTGCCTTGATTTCATGTGCTGGGGGGAGGGGTGGTGGTGGAGGGGAACTGTATTAATGGATTGAGGAAATCTTATGGTTTTCGTTTTTGTTTTTTTCCTTGAGACTAAAAGCCTTTGAGAAGTACTTGAGGAAAATTGATTTTGCATTTTTTGCTTCAAAGTTACAGAAATGTGTTCTTCCTAGTTTAATACTTTGCACTAAGAACTAATTGCACTCAGATCTCTGTAAGCAAGCAAAAGTTTCTTTGAAGACAAGTAAGAGCTAAACAGAGGGAAACCGATGAGGCATCTTGAACCTTTCAAAGCTCGAAGGCTGTATCAACATGAATAGAAATTAAGTGCATCTTTCTAAATATTTAGAACCTAGATTGAAACCAATTATACGGATTCTCAAGGGGAAATAAAAAGGCATATGGTCCTCAGGACTTCAAACTATTTTAAAAATAATATCCAGGTGTGGTGGCTCATTCCTTGGTCTAAACACTGGGGAAGCTGAAGCCAGGTTGCTAAAAGTTTGAAGTCAAGTTGGCCTGGGCTACCGTAAGTTCCGGTCAGAACAGCAGAAAGAAAGACAAGATAGAAGTACGGGAGTATGAGTGTATTGCAGAGGAGGAGAGGGAAGAGGGGGCAAGTGGGGGAGACCTTCGCACCCCTGCTTTTGCTTTTCCCTACCCACTTTTCTTACCCCTCCCCTTTTGGATCCCATCTTTATTCAGCAAACAGGGCCACCTTCATGCTTGTATGCTTTTGCAGGTTGTAGAAATCTTTCCCTTCCTCCATTCAGTCTTAAGAGTCTGTTGCATTTTATCGTGTGGCAATTAATCACAGCCTGCCTTGTGCATTTCCCCAAAGTATAAACTCATCTTTAGAAACATCTCCCCATCCTTACCAGCTGCCAAGACAGCAAGAATATCACATCTTCGCATGCTTTTATCTAACAGGTCTCCCTCTATTCAGTACAAAAGAGAGAGCATGCTATAGCTCCGGGAGCAACAAAGATAAAATATGACAAGCTACTCCAGGGGCACCTTCAATCAGTCATGTAGAGTAACCCACACTAGGAAAGGAACTACAGAAGGCCTTAAGACTTGACAAGAACTCAGGGTCCACCATGTACCTCAAGGCAGGCAGGCAGGCAGCAATGCCTGAACACTTTCACACTAGACAAGCAATTGTATGTGGGAGGAGGGACCAGTGATAAGGAAACAATACCAGGAAGGGAACCCCGCTACAGGGCATAGCTAATTTTAACCATGAGAAAGCTGGAGGCAAAACAGAAACGTGGCTCTGGCAGGCCTTTTCCTCCTCTTAGATTTCCTCTTCTTCCATTTTCTCTCCAGAGAAAAAAGAACCCCCATTACAGAAAGCTAACAAAACAAAACCAAAAACCAAGTACTTTTCCATCAGAACTCAGATTTCCGTGCAGCCTAACTGAAGGCTTGAATCAGCCCCTCAGTGAGAAACCTTCCACATCTAACAAGTGCCACAGAGAAGTTTGTAACACACCACATAATACATCTTGATTATCCACCGGTGTCAAGTGTCAACATGATGATTTTCAGATAAAAGAGGACATAGAAGGCAAAATGATGGCCTTGGAGTTACTATGCCCTTTTGAAGAACTTGGGTCTTTGGCATCATCTTGGTGCCTTTTTGGTGAAATATTGAAATGTCAAAACAAAATCACTTTCCCCTGCATTCCCACTCCACAAATACTGTACTTACCATAGTGTGCAAATAGATCCCCAACCTAGATATTTACTAAAAGTGAAGAGTTTGGGACTCAAATCACTATTTCTATATGGACCACAGCATGGAATACACAGCATTTGTAATGTTTGTATAAGTTACTTACAATAGATACAACTAAAACCTTGGCAGTATTTCACCATTAATGCTACCATAGCCATTACTGTCAGTAACTCCTGAATAGAAAGTGGGGGAGGGGAAAGGAAGGAGGAAGGGAGGGAGGGAGGGGATATGTAAATAGGAATGTGTGCTCCTGCATGGAGATCAAAGGCCAGCCTTAGGAGTCACTCCATGCGTGATGGCACCTTGCTTATAGAGACAGGTTCCAGTATTTGTCTGAACCTTACCTGGCTGCCCATGGCTGCCTAACCCCAAGAAACCCTTTTGTCTCTACCTTCCCACTGTAAATTCACATCATCATGCTGGGCTTTCTTAAGTGAGTTTCAAGCTCTTCACTGACTACAATATCACTCCAGCCCAAGACAAGGCCTTTTTAAATGTAATATAAGTCTTGCAACAGGCAAGCAGTGGAGAGGACTCTAAGCCTCTTCCCAATGAGATGAGGGGCAGGACCTATGAGGCCTGGACAGAGAAATGACTCCATCTCAGCTAGGCGCTTGTGAAGCTGGATTCTAGTCCTACATGCCCTGTGCCTGTCCACTATTCTAAAGCCTTGACTAATCTCTTCATTTCTGTCCAAACTGTTCCTGTGCTCAAACTTTCAGGAATTTGTCTCTCACCCTATCAACCATTCCCTCCTCGACATCCTAATGAGTAATGTGGAATTAACTTTAACACTGGAAAAGTCCAGGAAAGGGGTAATATGTTCATGAACATATGGCCATTCCATCCTCAGCCTCAGTTATCACAGGGAAGACAAGAAACTGAAAAGAAAACTAATAACACTGAAAATCAAATTTTGAAAACAGATCTCTGGAAAGCAGTTGATATGTCATTAAGTAGAATGGCTTAGAAAAGGGAGCTATAGAAAAGAAACTGGGGTGGGTGAGATGGCTGAGCAAGTAGAGGCACTCTCCTCCCAAGCCTGATAACAAGAGCACGATCCCCAAAGTCCAGAGGAATGAACCAACTCTACCGAGTTGTCCTCTGACTTCACATATAATCGGTGGCATGTATACCACCCCTTCACCCTACAGTAAGTAACAGATGTTTAAAACCTGACATTCAAAGGCCTGAAGATGTAGCTCAGTTAAAAAGTACTTATCCATAATGTCCAACCCTCATAACTAAAGAAGAAAGGAGGGAAGAGAGTCAGTCAGTCTATAGACTTAAGGCCTGAAACATTTGAAATGTTCACTATTATATAAACCCAGACCAACATTTTCATTGTTATCTTGTAATACAGAGTATATTTTTCAATTAGCTGATCAACATCAAGTATTATGAGAGCTTCTAATAAGCCTTATTTAAGAAATCAACTTATACGACTCTCCCCCAGGCCACATCCTCGCTAGTCACACGATCAACAGCAGCTATCTGTCATTGCTTGATGAAATACTAACGTTGTAAAATGTTTTTTTCAACATATCAACTTATGGGAAACACATAAGAACAGAACCAACTGGTAATTTAGCTTTGGTATGGATTCAACCACAAATGGGCAAATGCTTTTTAACACAAAATTGTTCCTATGAGAAATTTAACAGCAGCAGCAATCGCCGTAAAAAATAAACAGAACAGATGAAAGCAGAAATATGCAAGCCATTGTTTAAAAAGCAACAGTATAACACGTTAAAATACCTCCATCCTAATCTTTCAAACTTTGCAAAACCTAAGCTATGTTCTAAAGGCTATACCTGAAATGGCAGCTCTCTCTACTCATCTCTACAAACCTTTGGTGTGAGACGTCTGTGAAGGAAACTCAAGAACATTGGTGCACACATCTTTCTGCCATCTCCGTTCATATTCTCTTTCTGAGGGCCCAGCACAAATGTCCCCCACATTGGACTATTTCCAGTGCCTTCCATAAAACATTTTCAGGTCCTTTCACTAGGAACCCTCTCTCTGATTGTCAGTCCTAACATGCTATCCACATTTTTATCCCTGTCATGGTTTTACTCCTCTGTATATTGCAGAGCCTACCATAGTCATGCGTTAAGGGGTCAACAGCAAAGATGCTACCTCCCCACGATGCTTCCATCTTCATGACTGATGCGTGATGTGTGCTGAGCTCATGTCATTTCCCTTTCAAATTATTCTATCAAACTTTAAACATTCCCCAGCTCCTATAAAGCTATGATTTCATTTTGTCCAAGGTAAAAATCAAAACTAGCTAAGAGGGCCCCTTTTATTGCATTCACGTTACTGTCACCTAGAAAACAAACTTTTCAAGGTGCCAGACATAAAGTTTAACACTGATGTGTTTTTAACTAAAACGATGTCAAGGTATTCCGTGTAATTGCCACCCTCTCGGCAAAATCTATACCTATGCTTTGCGTATTAGCTAATCCAGAAATCCTAGAGCGAGGAGAATGCTGGTTGCCTCCTCAAATATAGCTTTAAATAGAACTCCATTTTTTTTTCCCTCTCTCAAACTCCACAGTGACAATAAAAAGCAGATTCTGCTTTCCATACTGCCTACCAGAAAGAGTTATATTCTGAGCAGAAATAGCAATATGGCCTATAAAAGTCATTGCATTTGGCTAAGGTACTGAAAATAACCCAGGCTCCCAGCATGGATCAGAGTGTAGACTATTAATACGATCCTACTGAATAATGTAGCTGTTAGCTCTGGGTGCTTTCAGGATTTAAACAACGAAGAACAAGGATAACAAACTAAATTTAAAACATTCCACTGGAAATTATATTAAACTGCAAACTATAAATTAAGCCAGTTCCTAAGCAACAATCTAAATAGAAAAAAAAAAAACAACCCTGAAAACATGTACTTTCAAAAATAGCCAATGGCTTTGAGGCTTCACTAGTTTGATTCTGCCAAATGTATATATATAAAATTCCACAAGATGTAAGCCAATTTGAAATGAAATAAATCTCTTCAAGGCAAAAAGAGAATTTCTCATTAAAATTAAAATATATATTAAGTTTCTGTTGGCAAAAAGGCAAAATATAGATTTAATTTTTAACCATTAGATGAAAAACAAGTATGACAAACAGAATTTTTGTATATTTTCTTTAACCAAACAGCAACAAAACCAGCCTAAAGCCTCCCCCCCTTCCCCTCCCCTCCCCCGGAGGTGGAGGTGGTGGTAAGGGCCTCTAATTTCAGCACTGTAGGAGGCAGGGAGGTAGGAGGCTGGGAGTTCCTGGTAAGCTTTGGCTACATGTGACCCTGTCTCGAAATAAATAAATAAATAAATAGATAGATAAATAAATAAATAAATAAATATCAGTTTACTCAAGTAGCTAATGTTGAGTCCCCTTTTAAGTGCAAATTACTTGTAGAAAATAAATATAGCCCACTTTTACAGAATAAAAGATAACATTTTTACCTAAAAGTAAACAGTTACTTAAAACAAAACAACAACAACAACAAAAACTCTAAGTACTGTTACTGCAGGTTGGAAGCCTACACCATCCCTTGGGAATAATGAAGGAGGTTCTTTCCTGGAGATTTTTTTTCTTGGCTCTTCTTCTTAACAAGAATCAAATCATCAAGTCATTTGAATCAGACTCCTGACATTTTAAAGCATGTGACAAGGAACACTGACCTTGTTGGAACAAAAGTATTCCTGACAATGCAATTTTGTTTACAGTCTTGTACATCACACATCATAAACCACGTGCTGGTGTTGGTTTATCTTGTGCTTGAAATATCTTGCAGGCACAAAGGGTGTTTTCTAAGTAGATTAAACAAACTATCCACCTTCCTGGGGGAGAAGAAGCGAGTTCTCCCACACCTCCACTTCCCCCCTCCCCTCCTCAAGGAGAACCGGACCGTCCACAATTTCATCTCCCAGAGGGACTTGTTTTGATAGACCTTTTCTCCGTTGTCACAGAAAGGAATTCTCAAGTGGAGAGGCTTTATGTGAAATATCTTTAAAGTTCTTATTAGCAAAGAATGGAAAACTCAATTTCTCCCAAAAGCTCCCCAAGCCCAGATTCTACCACTTTCATGATGGGGATAAGTAGTCGCCCTTCCCCTTCCCCTCCCCCTCCTCTCGCGTTCTGCTTCTGAAGCTATCACCCCCAAGTACCTTCCTCCACATCTTTTCTTTTCCATTCTAAGCCTGAGGTGGGAGGAAATTCAACAGCTCAGGTTGCTTACATCTGGCCTTGCCCTCTGCTGCCCAGACCCGGATTTGGAGGTAGAGGTGGGAGACACGGAGGGGTCGTCCGTGCGAGCTCTGCTCACTCAGTCCCACTCCGAATCCTCCGAAAGAGCTGCTGGGTTTGGCCAAGAGTGGGAGGCGCTCCCAGACCTGTCTTTCTTTGCAGATCTTTACAGTTCTAGCAAAAGCTGCATCCCCAACCTGCAAATGTTTTCCAACCTGGCTTTGTGGGTCAAGACCCCCTAAACAGGGTAGGAAGGGAATGTCTGTGCACGCAGACATTCAGAGTGTCAAAGAAGGGAACAAGTATGCACCTAAGCAAGTCAAGACGCCAGGGAAAGAGAACAATGTTTTGACATCAGGTTCAGAAAACCCAGTTCAACGCCGCTTTAGCTGGGGAAGAAGATCCCTACAGATGACTGACCGAACAGCAGTCAGCTAGGACCCAAAGTGCTGATGCTCACGGGGCCTCTTCCACCAGGCCCCCTAAGACACAAGAACCCACACACACAAAGACCATTTCCACACCTGCCTAGTGATGGTTCACCTCCCAGTCTCTGCTACCCCAGGTCCCCCGAGAGGTGTCAGGCACCCCGAGACTCGCGTTCGCTCCGTGCCCCGGAGAGGTGAACAATGGGGACTGAGATCCTCCATGAGCACCCCGTGAGTGGGCAAAGGGGTCACCAGGGACGCTTGTGGAGTATCCAGAAGGACTGACCAGCCCCTAGCACCCAGGGTAGGGGGGTGGGTTTCCCCACTTGAACCCGCTTCTGGCCCTGAGGACACCCCGGGGAAGGGACACACGAAGGGCACACCCCGGGAAAGAAATGGGTATCCAAGGGACGAGGCACAGGAGAAAGGGGATATCCCGGAGAAGGAAGGGAACCCCTTGGGAAAGGAGTCCATGGGGAAGTAAGGGGGCACCCCAGAGGAAGACGAGGCATCCCAGCGAAGGACGGGGCACCTCTAGGGGAGTGTCCAGTGGGGACCCTGGCACCACCCCCAACCCTCATCTACACTGTTCCCCGCGCCCAGGAAACTCGGTTACCGCCGCCTCCGCCGTGGCCCCGTCCGTGTCACCCGGGGCGCGGGACAAGTCGGGCTCGCAGCTCGCGCTGTCCGTCGCCATCTTCCTGCTCTAGCGGATCCGAATGCGAGCTCGGAGCGGCGGCGGGGCTCAGCTCTCTCGGCGCGGGCGGCGCTTAACCCGCTGCTGGCTGCGGCCGCCGCGCACTCAGCCCCGGTGCTCGGCCGCCCCCTCCCGCCTCTCCGCGCCGCCCCTGCCGCTTAACCCTCTGTGCGCTGGAGAAGCGGCGCCCCGCCCACCCGCCGGCCCGCCCGCACCAGTCGCTCCCACGGGATCAAGAGCCTGCACCGGAGCCGCGCAGCCTCGTGCTGATGTCGGGGGAGACAGATACCCCCGGGATGCAAAAGAAAGCAAGCTGCCTCCTGCGAAGTGACGGGCTGGCCAAAATCTTTGCTTAGGCAGCGGGACACAAGCCGATCTGGGGGCCTGACTCCTGGATGTAAAATAAATCTAAAATCGAGCAACCGTCCCTCACTTTCACTAGCTCCAATGAGGTTTCTTAATATTTCTCAGCTCCTGTCACCAGGACACGTCTATGCTCTTGGTTTGTATACCCGGCTTTGTTTTATCGCATCTTCTATACTAGCCCTCTCTAAAAAAACCCACAGCTGAAAGTCTGCGTCCAGCTGTTTTAGCACCCCTCCTCCGCGGGTACCTATCTGTTCAGTTTTCTTTTCAGGAAGGTGGTATCTCTCCACCACCCCACCATCCCACCCCCAAGCCTGAGGTCTGTTCTGAAAAACCACCCAGCAAGTATCCAGTGATGGCTTCCTACTTTTGAGAGAACAGCAGCTTCCTTCGTACAGGTGAGGACACAAGGATACACACACAGACCTTTGTCAAAACGATCAGATGGAAATGCATGGCTGGAGTTTGTATGAACAAGTTAGGCCCAAGCAATTAATCTGCCCCTCCTACCTCTAATTCTACTCTTATCCTTTCCTGCCAACTCCCAGAATCTGAAAATCTATCACCCGATTGAGACCTTATGGCAAAGACCTTCCCAAATCTCCAGATCCCTAAAAATGAGTTGAAAGCACAAAAACAAATGGAGGCATTCAAACTGTGTCTCCATGAAACCGAATCAACACAGCATCGAATCCCACGCTTGAAAATCTGGAAGATGAATGACTGGAATGTTCCGTATATGGGATATAGATCAAAGCCTTTAAAACAAGCAAACAAACAAAAAAAATAAAGATGAAAGAACAACAACAAAAGCCCAGGCCGCTCCTATCGACAGATCCCTTAACTGTTCACTTTCCGAACTGGATCTGAATATTGACACAAATCAGAGAAAATATTTTTTACAAAGACATTCAAAGAAACTGGTCAACAGACTCTAGAAAGTTCCCCCTGGAAAGAGAGGTCAAGGAAACACACCTGGTGCCCTGAGGTTAAGGGTCAGTGCTTAGGAACCACCTGCAGGTTATCCTGGGCACAGTCTTTTCTTTGTTTTCTCTTGGCTTCATTCTGATAACTGATCTCCTCAGCCCCTTGGCTTGTACTGTTTCTTGGTCATCATACCATTTTCTTTTATTTGGTCAACTGCTCTCTTGAAATTGCTCAATATGAGACTATCTAGCCTTCTAAGATGAAAGAAAAGCGTTTGACAGTAAAAGATTTTGAACTGATAGTAAATATTTAAGATTAGAAGCAAGGATATTTCTTGGTTTTGCTTTTTTTTTTCAAGACTCGTTTTTGTACTTCAGCTTTCTTAATACCAATGTTGAATTATTACCTGAAAAATTAGCTGGCACACTTCTAGGGAGAGGCAGAAGGATAAAATAATATATTTCATTTAGGGATTAAGGACAGATATCTAAAACACCTTATAGTTGAGAAGTAGATATGTTCTTAGACGAGCAGCTCAATTTTTAAATGCCTCATTCATTTGAAGATATTTTATAATAATATTAAAAAATTAATGGCATCATTGGAAAGAAATAACTTGGTTTTATTCTAAATAAAGCTCAAACAGATTCATGTCAGAAAAGGGAGTCAACTCCTGGATATTTTTTCCCCTCTTGCTTACGTGTATGTATGTAAATAAAAAAATACAGACATAAAAACCAAAGTAGAGCATGTGTTTTAACTGCCGAAACCCAGGATGTGGGAAAGAGACTCCAAGCCTTTGCTGTCTTAAAACTGTGACTGCTATGAACTGGCTGAACGTCCAGCAGTTGCAGCAAAGGAAGAGGGTTAACTCCCACACCCACACTAGTGGTCTGGCCTGGAGCTGCCTCTCTACTGGAGGACACTTGCTTGAAATTCTCTCCATAGCTTCCAATGGCTTCCACTGCTATTGTAAATTAACTCTTTCTGCACAAAGACAGTGTCTGTTGCAGTTAAAGCGAATAGACCTGAAAGGATAGTGACTTGATTACTCCAGAATATAACTCTTTTGTCAGTTCATTAAACTGCTGGAGAATAATAACCTTGAAAGACATTCCAAGGCCAGAATGAAAAATTCGCAAGGCAGGTAGAAGAAAGAAGCTGCAACTAAAAGAGGTGAAAAAAATTCCTATTGTAGATTGGAACCAGATTCTTAACCCATAGATCCTCTTCTGCATTAAAACAGAAGGAGAGATACAGAATATATGGGAAAAACACCAAACCCTAATATTTGGATTAATTTTTCTTTGTAAACAGATGGTATATTCCTGACAAAATAATCTGAGTCTTATTGTTTACCAAACTATGGGAGAGAAGGAGAGAGGTGTTCTTGCTGAGTTATAGGATTCTCTTTAAAGGTTTCTTTTAAGACCAGAGAAATGAGTTGTTGAGGCTAGCAGTGGAGACAGTGGTTGGGAAACCAAGCGGTTTCCTGATTAAACCCTGTTCTTGGCCTCCCCAGCCACATCCTCCAACCCACAAAGCCAAGAACCCAGAGAGTTACACATCATGATGCAAAAGGAGGTTTCCTTCCACGTGAAAAGATAAGGGAACATATGCATATTCTAAAACCAGCTCCATGGAAGAGAATCCTTTACTTCAGTCAAATGACATTTATGATAATTCCAGAGAGCAAACCATATGCTATCATGTCTTAGCTTTGCCAAATGACAAAATTACCAAGTAACAAATCATTTCTGACTATATCCCAAAGGCTATAGTTATACAATTGAAGTAGTCCCTCCCACACTCGTTCCTGTCTGAATGAAGTGACCAACCTAGGGAGCCCCAAATCTTAACTTCGAGAATTCTGAAAGAAAGAACATAGGCTAGCTCCCAGCACCCCATCTAATGTCTTGATTTTGAAATTGCCAGAAATGGGTTTTCATATGACCTAACTGCATTCTTCCATAGATAACTTGTCATTATGTGTATGTAGTGGAGGTTCTTCGTGGGGTTCGTTCAGTAAATTTAATTTGAATCTAGTTAGCCATTCTTGTCAACAACCTATGGATTTGGAAAGCCTTCTCACCAACTGTAGTTGGTGTGTGCCAAGGACATGCAAGCTAATTTTACCAAAGCTAAAACAATGTAATTAGGAAATTAAATCTGTTATGAAGTAAGGAAGTCAAAGCTAAATGTAAGTCACCCCTAACCTTGTAATCACCCCTATCCCTTTAAATACCATCTGTATTATTTAGGGTTCTGTGAAGGAACAGAACAGAATGAATAACACACACACACACACACACGCAGATTATTAGAGTGGCAGGCATATATGGAGTGGTCCAGGTAGTTCAACAATAACTGTCTCCTGACTGAAAGGTAAAGAATCTTGTAGTTGCTTAGTTTTTTCAAAATGAGATATTTCAACAATTTTAATCTGGTGTTGATGATTTCCAGAGAGCCACCAGTCTTCAGTCTATACTGGAATATCTAAGTAGGTTCTAGCACCAGCAAACAACAACAACAAAACAAACAAACAAAAAAACAAAAACCACCAACATAAAAACCAAAAACTCAGTAACAGAGTAGATGAACTTGCCAGCAAGAGTAAGAGCAAGCAGGCAAACACCAACACTTTGTTTTCACCTGTCCTTTTATGTGGGCTAGAACCAGATTTAGGGTGAGTCTTAATGATTGTGATCTAATCAAAAAGTTTCTTACAGGCATGCCCAGCTGCTTGAATTTTAGCTGATTCCAGATATAGTTAAGTTGACAACAAAGATTAGCCATCATACCATCTTTCATCAAGATCTGGATCTGGGAATCACTTAACTGCCAAAGTGGTATCCAAATATCAAAATTTGGGGGTAGTAGTTTGTCTTTCTTTGGAGTTGGGGTCTAACTGTGTTACTAAAACTGGTGTAAATGCCCCTGTTATTTCCTCAGATGAAGTGATGAGATGAGAGCTGTACTCAAACTGTGTGAATACACAGAGCCCAGAGCATTTACTTCTTTGTTTTAACTACCCCTACGGCAAGGCCTAGAAGCTTCTATCCTCTGTATAATCTAATCTTCCAAGTTGACTGATTCAATCTGGCTTCTCTTGGTCTCTGACTGAATTGCTCTCCAGCTCCTTCTCATCCTCTGGCTCATTCTGTGTTCACCTGTGTCTAAGTTGTTCCGACTATAAAACTGTCCCTGTAAAACTGCCACCACCCACCACATGCTCCACACCTGTGTCTCCCCTTCTCTTTCCCTGTGTTTCTCTTAAGTAGCCTGTCTTTCCTGAGGTGTTCTCATCAGAGTTTGGCATATCCTATCTCTGACTCATTCTGTCAAATCTTTCTCTGACTCATCACTTTGTCTGCCCCTCAACTAGATGTCTCTTTCAAACATGGCTGCTTCCTTCTACAAACTAACCTTGCCTTTATTGTTAAGGATTAAAGGTGTGCACTAAGGGCATGTCTGTATTTCAGTCAGATAATACTGTAATCCAGGTCATGTCTGCATTCTGGACAGATCATATCTTTGAATGTGACACCTTGCTGGAGCAGCCAAGTTGCTGGATTGAAATTCCTCAACAAACCAGCCTCCAACTCAGGTTGGTTTTGAACTCCTGATCCTCTTCCCTTAGCATCACAAGAGCTGGGATTACAGGTATGATCCTCACATCCAGCTCAGATATGAGATTTTATTGAAGGAGTATAGATAAGAAGAAATTGTAAGAGTATCATCTCATGATCGAATCCCTCTAATAGACAGCAGGACTAGTGTAGAAAACTCAGGTAGATTTGGTCCCACTCTACTAAATTATTCTCCATCATTACTTCTTGTTTCCATCCCTACCTGCAGAAATCACTTACAAGCATAAATTGTGCTGTACAAGGATGTTTTAGTGCAAAGTCATTGTGGGAGAAAAACAGTTTTAACAAACGAATCTGGCCCACAGCTGCCCCTCAACCATCTGAACTGGAAATGGATCTGAGCTAGTCCACTTGTCCAGACTCTTTAGCCACCCCACCAGCTTGCAGTATGCAGTTACTAGGCAACGGTGAAGGCAGAAGAGTTTATTCCATTAGGCATTAATTATAGCAGAGCTGTATTTTTCTTAGAAAGTTTTAAAACTATATAAATAGGTTGTGAGATCTGACCTTTCTTGCCTTTGATTAGAAGTGCAGAGCCCATTATAAAACTAAACCTTAAAATTTCCCTTTAATGCTGAATATGTTCTATTCAATACAAAAGCAAATTCGGTGTTCAAAGACTTTTAAAAGAAGCTAAAGACGATGCTTTTCAATCTTAATAATTATGCAGAAAGTGCTTATGCTTGACTTGGTTAGGATTTGCTTAAGTTACAGACACGTAGTTCTACATAAAATAATGAAGTGAACCAATACCTTTGTACTCTCTAGAAAAGCACAAATTGTGTATTCGTAGTTAATGGAATTTCTAATACATTGTGTTTTTTGAGACATAAATTTCAACTCACATTTCACCAAGTCTCAATTGCTAGCAATATTTACTTTTATCATTCAAGATAAAAAACAAAAACAAAAAACCAAATCGGTTAAACAGTTCTTATTAGCTGGGCTTATTTTAAGGCACTTAGAAATGTGATGGTATTATTTGAGAGAAAACAGCATAAATATTCATACAGAAGTTGAATAACCAATGGATACAAAATACAGTTTAATTCATAATATTTATGAAACAATGTCATAGATAGAATTGAAGGCTTAATTATATTTATGAATTGAGAATTGAAAAGGAAAAAACGGTATTGATATTGCTAGATTCTGGGGGAAATGAATTCATTTGTAGGACAATGATACTTACACCTGGAAATCAACATTTTCCTACTGAAAATGTTGTATACTAACAATATAATATACATATTTGCTTGTGGAAAGGGAATATCCTTTTATCATGATATTATCATCACCCAGTATTTATTATTTATCAATTTGAGCATTAATATCTTCTGAAGAATCAATTTAGTTGAAATATAAAATTATATTACTACTTTTTCTTTCCTTTAATATTGTGATAGTTTGAATATGCTTAGCCCAAGGAGTGGCATTATTAGGAGGTATGGACTTGTTGGAGTATGTGTGACCTAGTTGTGGGAAGTGTGCTAATGTGGGGGTGGGTAATGAGACCCTCCTCCTAAACATGTTGTGAGAGCCTGTCTTTTTCCTAGGGACCTTCAGATGAAGATGTAAACTCTCAGCTCTGCCTGCACCATGCCTGCCTGGACACCACCATGCTTCCCACCTTAATGATAATGAACTGAACCTCAGAACCTGTAAGCCAGCCCCAATTAAATGTTGTTCTTATAAGAGTTGCCTTGGTCATGGTGTCTGTTCACAGCAGTAAAACCGTAAGTGAGACAAATATCTCCTCAGGGTCTTCTCGCTGTGTCAGCTTTCAACCTCACCTCCTTCAGTCCACATGGTTCCATTACAATGTAGCTTTGCTTGACACCTTTAGTTTGATCATCCCTCTACCCTATATACGGTGGCCATAGATGTGCATTCATAAGTGGCAGAGATCGCCACTGCCAGATTTTTTTAAAGTGAGGTATTGTTAGGGGGAGAGTTGAGCTGCTCTGGATCCATATTCCTAGGTTTGAGCAGTGGGTAAAGGCATCTCACATACCAAGCACACTGAGTTGTTCTGCTTTGACTGCAGAATCCAATTTAGAATTGTTGAGACAAAATCAGAACAGTAGATTTAAACATGAATTTAAACTTCTAGGAGGAAGATATTTTCTATAAGTATGTAAGTCAGGCAAAACTTGATGATTTTAGTACAACACAATCAATCTTTCACATATGTATGTATATATATATGTATGTATACCAATTTACTGTGTGTCCTGTTTATGATTTCTTTTCTCCTAAGCCTTCCAGAGTCTGCTATCTTTTGACTTTAAATTCTAGAGGAAATTGAGTACTCAATTGAACTCTCTTTTCTGAAGTTACTTCTACTCTGAAGTTGTATCTTCCAAGACTCAGACACTTAGGCAACCTCCCAAACCCAAGTCTGCCTCTTTAATCCAGTTAGTAACATTCTTATTTCCCAACTGTCCCCAAAACCATCCCAATCTTTCCCTCAAGAATCATAGTTTCTGAAGCCCCACTTGAATTCATGTTTACTGATAGGCATTTCATATACAGGGTCCCATCTTATTGTTGATTTAGTTCAGAGATGGCTCAACACAACACAGTATATCATCGTTAGGAATGAAAGCCACACATGTTTACTTAGAGAGAAAATATCTAACAAAATATCCTAGTTTCTCTTGCCTAACTGAATTGTATCTAGGCCTATAGTTTTACATGTGGGAGTGGGTTAAGTCTAGTTTAGACTCCCCCGTGTCTCTTGACAAATAGAATCGAGGAACTGATGTATAATCTCGTCTGTAGTCTGACACAGAATGCCATGCTGGCAATAGAGGTTAGTTTGTAGTTGTGAGATATGTTGCCACCAAGTAAGAGCCCAGTTGACGGTTTTTAAAACGTACGGCTGTTTCTCTTGTTTCTAGGCAGTAGCCTGCTTGCATTGTTTTTTTTTAATGGCATTCAGAAGAAGCAAAACTAAGGGTTAAATGGATAGGTTCCAGTGGATAGAGGATTCTAAAACGTACTCTGCATCTCTGGCAGATTCACTGTAGTTCAAGGTTAAATGAGGACTGGTGGGTTTCACAGTACCCGAAACTGCCAAGTCAACTATAAAACTTTATTCCAACTTATTGAATGGTTCCAGTATGTAGGCAGAAGGATACACTGAAGCAAATGCAGGTGAAGTGAGCTTTAGCACCTCCTTGTCTTGTGTCATGGGCCCCTTTGGCATTGTGCTAATACTTAGGGACACTGTCTCAGATAAAGGTACTAAATTCACAAGATGAAATGCATAGGATAGGTTAGGAGTAGAACTCAGTGTTGCAACAGTTGGCTGGATCTCCAAAACTATAAACACATGAAAAATTCAAAAGGATTGTAAAGAAAACGAGATATGTTTAAGTTTAGTGATCAAAATTCTTCCTATGAAAAGCCAGTTTGTAATAATAGA
Organism: Grammomys surdaster; assembly: GCF_004785775.1. Lineage (NCBI taxonomy): Eukaryota > Metazoa > Chordata > Mammalia > Rodentia > Muridae > Grammomys > Grammomys surdaster. The sequence goes on along the minus strand of NW_021604754.1, from coordinate 490,174 downwards.
GATGTTTAGTCTTTAGACAAGTAAATAAGAAGATATAATGATAATGACAAGAATCCTGATTTATGGGCTTTCTAAGTGTTCATAAGTATCGGGACAGTTTGAAGTCCCTCCAATAATGATGTAGCTATTTTAAACTATCTATAATTCGTATTGTGACATCCATCATGCTAAGTGCTTCCAGGTATGTTGTGTATCAGTTACTAAAGTTCTTAGTTGGAATAAATGCTAAGTATGGATAAGAGATTAGTAAAAATTATGTGTTTATGTATGTCAAACATTTGTGTGTATATGGGGGGGGGAGAACAGAGAATTCTTTCAACCCTTATTAGGGAGCTAGGATTTTCTGATCAGGCTAGGCTGGCCTGCCAGTAAGTTCCAAAGGCCTTCCCCACCCTCACCCGTGGCCTTCACAAACAGCATCATGACTGCTCTTTTACATGCCTTAGGAAAGGACTGAGAGCTCATGAGTTTCTGGAGAGTGATTTACAGGGTAAGATATCTTCCCAACCTGAAAATACGTTTTTGAATTATTACAAATGTTTTCATTTTCAAAATACTGTAACTTTTTCAAATATATATTAAATATATTTGTTAATTTGCCTTCTTAAGAGATTGAACTCTATATTTGGTAGGCCAATTAAGTTTCCCTAGGAAGGAGCAAGGCAGTGTATAAAGTGTAGCGTTACTTTCCTTAGTCCTCCTAGGATGGTTTTAACACTTATTTCTATTTCTTTTTAGGCTTTTATTATAAAGAAATTTATGGAACTTAATAAAATGATTGCACAAATATACAACTGTTCTAACAAGGCTATTTGTATAAAATTTTAATTTGAAACCAAATATTACATGGTATTCAATTAAATATTAAAAACCCCACATGAACTTGGAAAAGTCTAAAAAGAGGAACTTTGGAAGGCTCACTTAAATCAGAAATGCAAATTGATTATTTTGGTATGCCTATTTTAATTCAATGAGGAATATGTGTGTGTACATGTGTGTATGTATGTATGTGTGTATGTATGTATGTATGTATGTATGTATGTATGTATGTGTTTCTAGAGCACAGAAATCAGTCTTCTTTGGTTGTGTTTTTGCACTGTCTCAGTTAGAATTTCTGCTGCTGCAATGAAACATCAAGACCAAAAAGGGAACTGGGGAGGAAAAGATTTATTCAGTTCATACTTCCACACTGTAGTCCATCACTGAAGGAAGTCAGATCAGAAACTCAAATAGGGCAGGAGTCCAGAAGTAGAACTGATGCAGAGGCTCTGGAAGAGTGCTGCTTACTGGCTCCTTCCTTATGGCTTGATTAGCCTGCTTTCTTATAAAACCAGCCCAGGGATGGTACCACTCACAATGGGCTGGGACCTCCTCATCAATCACTAATTAAGGAAAAGACCTACAGGTTTGCTTACAGCCTAATCTTATGGAGGCATTTTTCTCAGTTCAGGCTCCCTCCTGTCAGATGACTTTAGCTTGTGTCAAGTTGACATAAAACTATTCAGCATATGCTCCTTCTAAGATATGGCCTCTCACTGAGCTTGGGGAATCAGAGAATCTGCCGGATCAGCTTGCAAATGAGCGTAAAGGATCTACTTGTCTTCATTACCCTACTGCAGGAGTTATAACAAGCTCTATGCCCAACTTTTATGTAGGTGCTGGAGATCTAAAATTCAGGTCCCATATTTATACAGCAAGGGTTTCCCTAACTGAGCTGTCTTCCCAGCCTCTGTGGAAATATTTTCATTAAGTAGTACAGTGTTTAGAATATTACTAGATTTTTCATGGAACTGTTTCATATTATGACCAAAAGCATAAGCTTCTAGCACTTACACATCACAGAGTTACATAGAAAACTTCTCCCTTGTAATTTCTCAAAAATTCAGAGAACCTGCATCTAGCAGCTCATTCTGAATCCATAGGGTTGAGGCAAGGCCTCTTACCTGTCTCAATCCTCTATTCGCTCTGCACTGAGCTCATGTATTGTTCGTAGTCACACCATGTGACTGTCTGATATAGGTTTTTCATGGATAGTACTGTAGGTCAAATGCTTTCACAACATTCAAAACATAGCATTTAGTTCCAATTTTAAAAACCAGAAGAAGGAAAATTAGATGTAAAAATATATCTAACTTCCCTAGATTGTGTGGGTCTGGGTTTGATACTCAGCACCAAAACAAATACTCATATCTATGTCCGGTAGATATCCTGCCACTTACTATCAAGAGGTATGCCAATAATTCATAAACACACATAAAGAGATTGGTATACTCATGTACTAAAGGAATCTATTCTCTGATTTTCAACATATAGGCATGTGATTGTTACAGTTTTGGGACAGTCTGGAATGTCACTAATAATAAGCCATACTTAAGAGTGGGGACTTTGTATATGGGGTGGGAATAGAAGCCCACTACTCAAAATGTGAGCGATTGTTTTATTCAATGTGGGCTGCTTTTACAAAAGATCATAAACTGGGTGGTTTAAAGAACAAACAAAAAAAGGTTTCTTACAACTTTGGAGGCTATAAAGTACTATATCCGGATGATCAGAGTTTAGGTGACTGCCCTCCGCCCTCGCTGACCGTTCATAGGGGGGTCTCTCTCTGTCTCTGTCTCTCTGTCTCTCTGTCTCTCTGTCTCTGTCTCTCTGTCTCTCTGTCTCTCTGTCTCTCTGTCTCTGTCTCTCTCTGTCTCTCTCTGTCTCTCTCTGTCTCTCTCTGTCTCTCTCTGTCTCTCTGTCTCTCTCTGTCTCTCTCTCTCTGTCTCTCTGTCTCTGTGTGTGTGTGTGTGTGTGTGTGTGTGTGTGTGTGTGTGTGTGTGTGTGTGTGAACAGAGATGGAGGAAGAGAGGAGAGAGAATTTTTTGTTTAGTCACTAATCTCAAGACTCTAATCCTAATGATCTAATCTAGCCCTAGTTATGTCTCAGTGGATCTGTCTTCAGATAAGGACACATTCAGGGTTAGAACTTCAACACACAGATTTGGGAGGACACTCTCAAGCTGAGAAGATTCAAAACTCATCATTTCAGTGCCAGCTTCTTCCCTTGATTTTCAACTATGCCTTAATGAGGTCGAGTCTACTCTAAGCTTCTTAGAGCTTCAGTCAGGCCTTATTTGTGCCAACAGTGCACCTGCTATGCCAAAATTCTTCATCAATGTCCCAAGGCTCAGAAACAACAAGGGATGCCATATGCCCGGTTGTCTATGTGCACAGATTCCTCTCCCTGAGAATCCCACTAGAATGATGACTGAGGAGACTGAAACACTCTGGTCATTTAAAGGGCAAAGAATTTGGTACTGGAAGAGCTGCTCCCTGGGTGGTGATTTCTCTGTGCCCTGAAGGAAATCCCTAGTGTTCAGGGAGTGAGTTTCTGAGTGTATCAAATAGAAATAATGATTGCAGTAGTTATTCTCCAGGATAGTAGAAAGGATAAAACAGGACGAATATGGACAAGTTCCTGGATGGTCAAGAGCTATGCACATAGCTATGAACTTGATCTTCATCTAACCCTCACATTCAGATCCCTGACAATCAGGAGTCTTTCATCTGAAGACTGCCAGCCTTGTCCTTAAGAAATTCTCCATCCCTGCGTTGAGATAAGCAATACCGGGCACCCTTGTCCTGCGTGTACACATAATTTTGAGCTCTTCATTAAAGAAATGGTTCCCAGGTTAAAGCAAAGACTGTCTTTCCTCCTCATTACCACATTTTTTTGAAAAGTGAGATTTCCCCTGTCAGAACACATTATGATACCATGGTGACAATTGCTATAGAAATGCTAGATTTAGAAAGAAATGAAATTTCAGTTTTACTTCCTAATATCTAGGCTGAACAACCTAAACTGAACACATACGAGCTACAAGGTTACAAATGACCACCTGCCCCACATCCCTTGACCACTCTCTGTTCCAGGATGATAAGTTCCCATGCTGTCAGGCTTCTCAGAAATACACATGAATGCAATACTGTCTTAAATGTTTCCTGGTACAAAAATAAAGTGGATAAAATGTATTGAGTTTTCCTCCTCAAAAATATAATTATCTGCTAAATCTAGGTCAGAAGTTTGAAATCAGTAGTTATAAGGGCCAGGTACATGGGGGGTCGTGACTAACAATGGCCAGGATTAAGTCACTGGTGAATGATAAGGGTGTGGGCTACCACAGACATTCAGGCTCTGTTTAATGAAAGGAGAGAAGCAAAACCAACAAGCACAACAAAAAACTCAACATGTGACACAAAGCAGTACAAACCTGGTGATGTCAGAAAGCGTAATTTCTCAAAAAAAAAAAAGAAGAAACTCAGTGTTCATGTGAAATTTTCCAAATTAAAAAATATATATAACTAAACATGATGTTAGTTTTCAAACTGTCAACAATGGATGCTTCAAATCAGAGAATTAACTCTTGTATTCTTTAAACGGCAGCCTACATTAATCAGTTACACGTGTTAACAAGTCTCACTCAGAGGTTTTTGCTACACATTGCTGAAGGAGCAAGTTCTCCTTTTATATCTCTTGGGCTGAGCCCACCAGCAAACACAGAAGTCTTGCAAGTGAGTCTCTTCTTCCGCACCTTACTGCCGCTTCTTTAACATAAGTCAATAGTCAATACAAGTTTGTTTGAGGGCTGGAGAGATGGCTCAGCGGAGAGCACTGAAATGTTTTTTCAGAAGTCCTGAGTTCAGTTCCCAACAATCACTTGGTGGCTCACGACAATCTGTAATGGGATCCGGTACACTCTTCGGGTGTGTGTCTGAAGACAGCTACAGTGTACTCATATAAATACAAATAAATAAATCCTTTAAAAAATGGTTTAACTCATTTTCTTCTTATAGCTTGCAAGACTCAAGATCTCCATACATACATACATGGAAAGAAATTTGTACAAAGATAAAACATGGGACACTGTGTGAAGAGAGCAGGTCTGGGTGAATCACGCACCAGTGAGGGATCTATGTTCAGCAACCCAAAGGCTCTAAGACACTGGAAAACGTAAGAGCCACAAACTCAATTCAGCTGTTTCACTATACTGATACAGTTTTATACAGTGGAAAGTAACTATGCCCTGAAACTGTTGCAATTGCCAACTATCAAATTCATTCGTCAAATTATTACTTAAAAATTAAATATGAACAGTAACAGAAATTCTTCGGTGAAAATACAGTAAATATTAGTATTTTAGTTGTAACTGTAGATGTTCTTGGTTTTTTCTTCCAACTCATTTATACATTCATCTGATTAATTTTTACTAATTAAAAATATCTGTGGGGCAATATTTCATGTTTCTCAGAAGAGAGATGGTGAATTTTTAGTCAGTAATGATTGGAGGCAAACATTGCAGAAGATATTCTTAAAAATTGGATTTTCCTAAATTTATCATCTTGAGGGTCAGCAATAGTATATAAACACCAAAAAAAGAATACAAGAAAAATCATTTGTAACTATTTTAAACATTTCTTTATGAATTATAATAAATATTATCACCTCCCTCACTTTCTTCTGAAGAAATTACCTGGCATCTCCTTGTCCCAGATGTGTGTTTCCAGGACCTGATCCTGACAACCTCTGGTTCTTACAGGTTAGTACTCTCAACTGTAGTGGCTTTATCTTTGTTCATTCAGTGACACTATGCGACTATTCTAATACAAGTATTCAGCAACTTTTTCTATAAGATTCTAACCAGTAAATATTCCAAGTAGAATGGTAGAAAATTCTACTCAGCTCAGCCGTTACAATATAAAAACAGATAGTTATACAAATGAAGGGGTGTGTTTGGCTTTTAGTAGAATTTTTTTATATCAAAACAGGTAGTAGTCCATAGTTGTCTTCAAAACTTATTTTTCCTGACTATTGTCTGATATAAAACAATCTATTTTAGGACATTATTTACAATGATGTCTTGTTTTCCCAAAGAAATACCTTTTTTAAAAACTGATACAAATGCCTATATTCTATTTTTGTTTCTTTTGTGTTTTTCCTATGCCTATAGAAGTTAGCCACAGGATGTGATAATCAGTTGGGGTTGGTGCATGTTTATTCATTGATTATTAGCCAACTGATTTGTTTTAGTGAGGGATATATAACTTACGAGTCTCATTTCTGTGGCTGAATGCCAGACAGAGGCAGTTTAAGGGAGGAAGAATATTTAGCTCCCAATTTCAGCATCCATCCATCTATCGTGGCAGTGGGAGCTTGTAGCAAGTCTGGTTCACCTCCCAGTGGATTACGAAAGAGAGAACAGGGCTCAGAGCAGGGGCTAGCAATCACTCCCACAAAGGCCCTGTGACCTATGTTTGCCATATTCCAAAGGTCCCCGTATCCTCCTAAAACAGTGTGACCGGCTGGAGACCAACTGTTCAAACACATGGGCCCGTGGGGCATATTTCACATTCAGACGATTACAAGGGAAGATCTATGAAGTTAAAAGCATTTTTTAATGAAACAGACCTTGGCTTTCATCCACCCTGACTCTACAGAAGAAACTAAGGCCCCGGGTGGAATTGTTATCTTGGCTCTACAGCAGATTCCATGTTATCTCTCCAAACATAAATGCAATTCCAGTGATTCCAATATTATCAGCCTTCTGCTCACATGCAAATAAAATAATCTGCACTCCCATCCCACACAGACGCAGTATGTCTCAGACCCTCCTCTATATCTAAAAGGCTTCCTAGAGGTATTTTCAGCTGTCTGGCATTATCCTCTAACTGGCTCTGCAGATCAACTTCCCCTCAGAGCACACAATTACATCATGCTTTTCTATTTTCTTACTCAGTGGAGGAGGTATTCTCAGATTTTTTTTTCTCTTTCTCTTCAATTAAAAGCAAGCAAGCTAGCAAACAAACAACATACCTTAGATAAAAATCACTTGCGGATTCAGAAATTGATTCTTCTACAACCTTCAGTGACTGTCCTCAACATTTGTGAATTCCCAACAGCTAACATGGGAGAATTTTAGTAGTAGGAGTTTAAATTCTAAAAGCAATTGTTTTGTAAAATATCACTTTGTGCGGATATAATAAATTTGCCTTTCCGTGCTATAAATGCCTCACGCCCACTGGCCCTTACCTTCGGAGATTCAAGTTCCCAACTCCAAACTCAGAAATCTCTGACTCCCTTATGGAGATTGCAGCCAAAGATGCTGAATATAGCTGTAAAATTGGCAGAAAACCCCACAGTAAATGTACAGAATGAGGAGGCCCAGATGACAGAAAGATAGATTATGATAACATTCTGCTACTTCTGGAGTTATACCCAGAGCTGGCAGATAATTTTACACAGCTCCGAAGAGAGAGGTAAAACACTCTCAGCACCTGACTGAGGGAGATGTGGTGCTTAAGGTTCTTGCAGAATAGGAGCATAACTGAATATGTAGATCCAGAAAATCCCAAGGCCGAGCTATCATCTGAAACAATAGCACTGTACTGTAGGTTCGTGCTGATAGCCAAAGTATGAGAATCTCAACACCACGGCTAGGAACAAAGGGTGTTTATTCTCTTATCTGTGCCTAACTCGGATGACACTAAATTCTTCTAGTGATCTGATTAGAATAATATCACTACCTTCCATGTGTCCTCTGTGGTTGCTCATCAAGGACATAGAACAGGAAGTGAACTTTCATTGCATAATACACATTCTCTAATTCTCATTCAACGTGACTTCTAACACAACTATCCAAACTTGGGGAAACTGAGTGATAGTCTTCCTCTTTAATTTGTTTTTCTGTATGTCTTCATGTACCATTACACTTCTATGGAATATATATTTATCTTACATCAATCCTTCGCTTCAGTCAAACACCATAATTAAGTTCTTTATGGCCCTTTATCAGATTAAAAGGATGCATGAGGAAATATTGTGCTTTGTGTAAGTGTTGTTTGATTGCATGGGAAGGGAGCTCTTAATACCTCACTGGATGGTTCAGTTTGGCTTATGTGATTAGCTAGCTACTTGCCTATAAAGAGTAGTGACATAGACTTTCTAGGCCACAGCACAAAAAGTGAAAATCACCTCTCTTCCTTTTTCCGGGGACCTATACACCAATAATCCACACAGAAAATCTGTAAGGTGGACCCTTGAATCACAGTGTCCCCGGAGAGCTGTCCCCCGGGAGCTGATTGAATTGTCTCTGAAATGTGGGCTAGTTTTTATTGCAGCATTATCAGGTCTATCCTGAAGAATATGGGATAGCAAAATTGTAATGGGGTTTGTGACCCACTGGGGAGTATAGAAGAAATCATATGAGCTCTGGAGGAAAAAGTAGTGGGAGAATGGGGAGAAGGAGGTGCAGAGGAGATGGAGGATGGATTTGGTTAAAACACATTATGTACATGTATGAAATTTTCTAACAGTAAAAATGTTATAAAATGACAAAAAATGAATTTTAAATAAAATTAAATGAAATGTTTGATCAAGTCATGGCAACACATTCCTGTAATTCTATAGCTTAGGATGCTGAGGTGGGAGGATTGTGAGTTGGAGGCCATCCTGGGCTACATAGTTCCAGAGAAAGACCCTGTTTCAAATAAAATTAAATAAATAAATACATAAATACATAAATAAATAAATAATAAAGTAAATGAGGAAACATATTAAAAGATATGATTTTATGATTAAATGCCTTAACTTAGAGTGTTAGAAACAATGAAGGTAAATTTAAGAACTTTATTTGTGTCTATTTTTCTTTTTCTTTGTCTGTGTGTATGTGTATGCGCATGCACGCATGCACATGTGTGTGTGTATTATAGTGTTAGAAATTCAGCCCTAGCCCTTGAAAATATAAGCAAATTCTTTTGCACTGAAGAGATCTTTTTTATTTACAGCCTTTTGTTTTAAAACATTACTGATCCGATGTAGAATTACAACCACATCTATTTATATGTATTTATATGGCTTCTTATGTTCACAGCCCTGGGTTTTGTACTTGTAAGAGACTGTATAGTCTACAGTGCCTAAATTGTTTGCTCTCTGACTCTATAGAAAACGTTCGTTGACTCCTTCACATCAGGAAAGAAAGACCACAGCAGACTCTCAAAAGCAAATGAAAGCATCTTAGAATCCTATGGAATTCCTCGTGTAAATTTCACCTCAGTATATAAACACTGCCGAAAATCTGTATCATGCCTAGGATGAAAAATGACGTCACTTGTCCCCTTAGCTCAAATTCTGTCTTAGAGAAACAAAAAGAGGTTGAAATTCATTCTATACGAAGTTCCTCTTCAACATGAGGATCTCTGTAATTCATATCTTTGAGTCGTAGTTCCCTGTGTAACTCAGATCCCAGAACCTTAGCTAGGGGCAGTGAGCAAATGAAGAAAGGACAGACACACTAGCTCACTTACAATGAAGCTGGGATCTGGTGAGATTCTCTAACGTCTCCCAAGACCAATACCACTACAACTTGGAATCTCAGTGAATTGATGGGTACAACATGAGGGTGGGAGGGGTTGGGGTGAGCTCGCTTCCACAGGAGATCTCTGTAGGTCAACAGCCAGGAGGAAGAAGCTGTAGTTGTTAATTTTTGCACACATTGATTGATCATTTGTGGGTCAGTCACTTATACATGGACTCCAGAGAAAAACTTTGCCATTTCTTTTGACCCTGGGCTGTAAGGGTATTGGTTTTGCCAACTGTTCTAAGGCTCATGGCCATGCCCATGTAAAAAACACCTTTGTTCAAGACTTCATTCACTCATGGTTCCCTTCACTCTTTACAGTGAGTTTACCAATAAATAGCTTCAAAAAAAGTACACATAGTAGTAGGTCACATACATTTTTTCTGCAAGTAAATAGTTTGCTTTAAGTTTCCTCCCTCAATACTCCCTACCTTTGTTCACTGCCGTCTCTGCCCACTCCTGGTCAGGTTAGTCCGTTGTGTTCTCTGAGAATGTTTTACTCCTCCTTTATTACTTTCATGCCATACGTAGAGATAAGATTTTGTATATGTATATAAAACCCAGGATTCATGAATGAGAGGAAACATGCAAAGTTTGTCTTTCTGAAACTGACACAATTCACTTAAAATGATGATTTCCAGTTGCCTCCATTTTCCTTCTGAGTGACATCACCTTTGGTCTTCATGAGTGAAAGAAATCTCATTGTGTATAACTACCACATTTTCTTTCTTTTATTTTTGTTTATTTTATTAAAAATGCATATTTTCATATAATATATTCTGATTATGGTTTCAGCCCCCCCCCAATTCTGCCAAGATCCTTCCCATTTTCTCTCCCATCAGAAGCCATACCCTTTCTGTCCCTCACTAGAAAACAACCAGGCATCTAAAATAATAATAATAAAATAAGATTAAACCAATCAATCAACCAACCGAAGAAAAACAGAATAGGAGAAAACAAACATAAGAGCCAGATGTCCATGCCCCATGTTACCACCAAAGGCCATGCAGATGTCTGTAGTCTACACTGCTATTTGAAGCCAGGTTGATGTCTGTGGGATGTGCTGCTGCTGGGACCATAATGATCTGAGTGGCTGTGCTGCCATCTGAGGTCATAGTAATGACCTGGCTAGTGCTACCACTGAGGGCCATGGCTGGGTCTGAGGTCTTACTGTGGCTGGGGACTGTGTTGATATCTGTGGCCTGTGTTACCACCAAAGGCCATGCAGATGTTCATGGTCTATGCTGCAACCGGAAGCCATGTTGATGTCTGTGATACAGGCTGATTCTGAGGGCCTTGTTTGGGTCAGTGGTCCTTCTGCAGCCTGGGACTATGTTCATGGTCTGTGCTGTGGCTATAAACCATGAGGAAGCCCATGATCTGAGCTCCAGCTGACTGTAAAATGCAAGGAAACTATTTTTGCAGTGATTTGAGGGTTGTAGATACATAGTTTAGAAAGAGGGACAGGGAAGGCTCTTTAACAACCCCTAACCTCACCCCAAATCCCCCAAAAAGTAACAGCCTAAAAAGGCAGCCATACAAGAGAACTCTTAAAAATTGTAAGAAGGATGTTGACATGTAGCTCTCCTCAGCTGATGGCTTCTGGGGATCTCTTCAGTTGGGAATACAGGTGGAGACAGACTCCATTTTCTTTAGGGGATGGGCCACTGGAAGCTTAACCATGCTCCAGGTTGTATTTTGACAAATTAAACTTTCTTTTTGTTTGGAGGGGCAAAGGTCACAAGTTCTAGACAATGGGTCGACATGAGGAGGACTGGGAAGTAACTGTGCTTGGTGTGTAACATTTGAAATGTATGCAAGAACCTGTAAGATTTTAAGAAACAACCCCCTGATAAAACATGAGACAATGAATCTCCAAAGATGCCACTGAGTTTGTTTTGTGTTGAAGAATGCAAATACATTCATAATTATCATCCAATTGGAGCCAAGACCTCAATTTTAGGCCAACAGTACTGACCCTGATAAAAGAGTAAGTGGGGGATAGTTTTGAACCCATCACCACATTATTTTTTATCCACTTCTCTGTAAATCAACACCTAGATTGGTTCCATGATTGAATTGTGAATAGCATTTCAATAGGCATTGATTTGCGTGTGATAAGTTGACTCGAAGTTCTTTAACGTTGTGTCTAGGAGTAGTACAGTTGGTTTGTCTGGTAGGGGTATTTTTGGTGTTTGAAGAACTCTTAATACTGATTTCATAGTTACTGGACTAGTGAGATCCTACTAGCAGGGAGTAATGGTCCCTTTTGTCCTCTTCTTCATGAGCATGTTGGTTTTTGTGTTCTTGTTTGATTGTTTGTTTTTCGAGACAGGATTTCTCTGTGTGGCCCCAACTGTTCTGAACTTTGTAGACCAGACTGCTCTTGAATTTAGAGATCTGCCTGCCTGTGTCTCCCAAATGCTAGGATTAGACATGTGTCAACAAGCCTGGTCTGTTTTCTTTTTGTTGTTGCTGTTGTTTAATATATATTTATGTTGAATATGAGTGCTCTATTTGCATGTATGTCGACATGACAGAAGAGGGCATCAGATCCTGTTATAGATGGTTGTGAGCCATCATGAGGGTACTGGGAATTGAACTCAGGACCTCTGGAAAAGCAACCAGTGCTCTTAACCACTGAGCCATCTCTCCTGCTTCCTGTTTTTTGTTTTCCTAATGACTGTCATTCTGGATGGGATGAGATAAAATCTCAATGTTAGTTTTAATTTGCATTTCTCCTATGAATGGTGAATTTGACCTTTTAGTTTTTCATTTTTCTTGACCATTTGCATCTCATCTTTTGTGGAACTGTTTGTTCTTTTCATTGGCCTATTATGCATCGTTTGACTCTTTGCTATTTAATTTTTTGCTTTACCAGATATATAGCTAGCAAAGAATTTCTTCCATTCTATATGCTAACTCTTTACTTGCTTAACTATTTCTTTTGCCATGCAGAAAAATTTAATTTCATAAAATCATTTTGTCAGTTTTAAACATTATTTCATAATCAGCTGGAGTCCAGCTTCTTGCCTATGGGCTAGTGATATGGCTCCAAAGGTAGAGATGCTTGTTGACAAACCTGGTGACCTGAGTTTGACCCCCAGAATCCAAGCAGTAGACAGAGAGAACCCCTCCAGGTTCCCTGACAGCTGAACTTCTATATCTCCATACATTTCATGGCACATGTGCTCATGCACACACACAGAGTAAATAAAGGTTTTCAAAAGTAAGTCTTTGCCTATGCACGTGTCTTAACTTGTTTTTCTTACTTTCCTTTTTCTCCTGACAGTGGCAGACTACTGGATCTGATAATATTGTTAATATATTTTTTATCCATTTGTAGTGATTTTCAAATAGGACAAAAGATAGGGAATCATATTTCATTCTCTACACATTATTCAGTTTTGCCAATACCATTGATTGAGGTTATTTTTCCCCCAATGTATATTTTTAGCATACTTGTCAAAAACTAGATATTTTTATAGCTATATAGGTTTATCTGTAGGTCTCCTATTTTGTTCCATTGGTGTATATGGCTGTTTTTATACCAGTACTACAAAGCCCTGAGATGAATTCCCAGCACCACAGGAAATATGTGTGGTGACAACACAGACCTGTCCTTCCAGCACTGGAAGATGGAGGCAGGGTGATCATAAATTCAGCTTCATCCTGAGAGGCTAGCCTGGGCTACACAAGAGTCTTTCTAAAAACAAACAAACCCAACAAAATAATCAACAAATAAAACTATGAACTCTATATTACAACTTAGTGACTATATTTCAGGGAAGGTTTTCAAAACTGTTATATGAATTGTGACTTTATAATAATGAGACTCAACCCTTAAAACAAACTCAAGGGTGACTTTATGGTAATGTGTTATGCATACTGATATTTTAACATTATCTACAAGTTAGAAAACATTTAATTTGAAGTACAATATTCAGTTATGTCGTAGAGATTATTGACTTTATTATGATTTTTTATTGTTGTGCTTCAGTCAGAATCTTATGTAGCTCATGGTGGTCTTCAACATACTATGTAACCAAGGCTAGCCTCTAACTACTGATCTACTGCTTTTTCTTCCTCTTTCTGAGTTACAGGTATACACCATACCTGGCCAATTTTATTATTTAATGGTTAGTTGTTTCCTGGACAGTATAAACTATAAATCACGTGAGCCATGGAGGTGGTAATCTTGCTGACATTTCTTAAAACTGGCCTGTTAGCCAGGAATTTAAGCAGAGTTTGAGTTCTTAGGTAACTCAGGGACTAGATTACTTTAGGAAAGAATAAAAGTCTATGGGTCCCAGTGCTTGAGAAGATGAAACAGAAAGGTAGGTGAGGGTTCAAGGCCTGCCTGGGCTACACAGGAGGACATTGTCTTAAAACCCAAAGCCTTAACAAAAACCAGACAGTGCCAAGACAAGAAAAGCCCTTTTTCTAGACCACTCTCAAGCTGAGGTTTTAACGGCCTGGTTTACTCTGTAGCCTTCCATTCCTCATAAAGTAAATTTTATTTACTTCCAAAGCTCTTTAGCAATTTTACGATTCCCCCCCACCCTTTGAACTAGTCATTTTCAGATTAACTTTCTCAAACAAAATATGCATTATCCTCATGCTCGAACAATTCCATCTCTAAACAAACTGCCAAATAACTTGAAAATGGATTTGAATGGTAGAGTTTTCAGTCTACATGGGCTGTATAAGAGCAATGCAGAGACACGCTAATACAAATGTATTTAAAACGCTGAAGACAAAATTCTTAGCTGGTTTGAGATGGGGCTAAACATTATGCTCGCTCGGCAATAGCCCTGGATCCTGTTCCTTCCTAAACTACTCAGTTCCCCTGGCCTAGGGCTTTACCTTGGGTCTCTCACATTCACTTCTGCATGGTTTAATTTTACCAAGAATTCTGCTTAGTAAGTTTAACCAGAGTTTTCCTTTATATCTATCACCCTTGATAATCTCCACCCTACCTGCTCTTTTTGGCCTGCCAGCATCAAAAATCCTGTTAGGTTAGTTTAGCCTGCTTATCCCCAATATACCTTCTTGGTAATTTTCTATTCAATTACCCTAACTGCCCCATGGGCATAAACTTTCATCTGTCTTTGTTGAAATCTGAGTTGAAACTAATACCTTTTCTTTACTGCTAGACCACTGCAACTATGCACTCCAACTATGGTACCAGTACCATCTTGAATAAAGTATTTCTTACCACCTTCCTTAAGTGCCATGAACAATGTTTTGATTTACAGGTTCTAGTCTTTGTTTAGGACAAGCTATTGGATAAACACAGAGATGTTCTTGAAAGGCTGCTGAGAATCTGAATTCAGAAGGTGTAGGCCTAGGGTTGTAGTCATTTTACATTGAAAGAACCAAGCAGGCAAAAGAAAAGATGAAAGAAGGCCTTCATAGAGCCTCATACTAGCCCTCCCTGGGCCTGCTTCTCATGGAGTGAGTAGGCATTCCGCTCTCATTGAGAAATAAACCATGCATCCTTTGAAGTTAAGTCACATCAATCAGAGGTTTGTATACACTGATTAACTGTCTCTCTCAGCAAGAAGGATGAGTTCTCTCAGCACAAAGCAAACCAGTTTTTCATGCCGTGAATTAACCTGTTTATTGCTAAACATTTTGTCTTGTTTTGATAGTGAAAACAGAGAAATAACACGCCTCAAGTGGTGACTGAATGGAAAAATAAGTAAACAAATAAAATTATCTTTCGTGCACTCCTGTGATGATCTTTGTCTAAGAATCTAGAAGGAGAGCTCAGGCATGGAGGAGTCCACAGGTTGAAGAGCTGATAAAGTGGTGGCTATCTGAGAAATGCAAGCAATTAAGGTAGTGTCGATTTGGAGAACAAGTGCATGCCTCAGAGAACTGTCTAGTTTTCCATGTAGGATATACTATCATGATACTTTGTAAGCTCAATGTGCCTACAACTTGCTGTGGGAGCTTATTAAACTATTAAAGTCCAAACTTGGTGTGTCTAATAGACCCTGAGATTCTGTATTCATAACAATAACCTGGTTGATATGGATACTGCTATTTCAAGGAACACATTCTATCATAATATGATGGCAAATGATGCTTAGTCTCAATCATCCATCTGAACCCATGCTCTATGCAATATTATCCTTACATTCTATCATGTGATGCCTCTCCCATTTTTACATTTTTAAATATTTATTTTTCTTACTCGGAAAGGTGGACAAGCACATGTTAAGGACAACCTGAAGAAGTTAGATCTCCCTTCCTATTGTATAGGATTGAATTTATCAGACTCAGTGGTGATTACCCTTACCCTCTGAGCCATCTCACTGTCTCTAGGGTCCCCTACTGTTAATCTTAACTTTAGCTATACAATATTATTAGTGGCTCTGTTCCAAGTGTGTACCATCATTAGACTTTTCATCTTTGAACTGTAGATCTAGGAAAATTCTTTTAAAAAACCACAAAAATTGCTTTATTAAACTTTATATAAATGGAAAGACTTTAAGCAGAAGAAATTGGAAGAGAGGGAAGAAGACTATTCCATACATTCAAAAGTACACGTAAACATGCAAGCTTTATCATTCCTTTGGCACATGTACAACATATTTTAGGCAAAAATACCAAGGTGAATTTACAGGCTGGAACTTATCTATGGTATTGCACAAGTAACCTATCCAGTTCTGCCACCTGGATTGTTGCCCAAACAGAGAGCAGTAATGATACCTTATATTTTTATAGCTACAATGTAACATCACATGCATTATCCCTTTAATCCCTATAGTAACCATTTGTTGTAGGTGTTATTGTTATTATACAGGTTAAGTAACAGAAACTTGGATGTTCAATGCCTAATTTCCCAGAGAGCATGTAGCACCTTAGACTTAACACTGAGTTCTGGAATGCACTTCCTCTCCCAGCATTCTCCATGGCTGCAGTGTTTCTCAGGCATGGGTACAAACTGACCTCACTGGAAGAGTTTACAGAATGCTGATACCCAGCTCTGTTTTGCAATTGCAGTGAGGCAATGTCTATGGGGAGTTTCCCTGTATCAGGATAGCTAAAGGTTTCCAGATAAGCTTCTCCACCACAGGAAGGCTGATATTGGGGACAGAGAGCCTTTCTTTGAAGATGGCTGACTCTGTAAAATGTTTACTAGAATCTCATACTTCTGTTCTCTAGATGTTATAATCAAATGTCTTCAGACATTGCCCTATATTCCCTGCAAGGCAAAATCATCCAGCTAAAAAGCATTGATGGGTGTATACCCAGAGTGGATAAAGAGCATTATCAGCAGCAACCATCAGCTTTCTTGTCCTGTTCATGTCTTAGGAAGTATTTTTACCTTGTCTTAATGTCATCAACATCAGGAGCCATGGAGTTTTGAACTACTGTCTTTATTGGATCATTAATCTGTTATGAGAAAGCTCTGTTCCTCTTTAAGTTTCTAATTCAATCAGTTATATTTATTTATTATATTGTGTGAAACTATGCCCTCCCCCCACACACATACACTTTTATAAAGATTATCTGGAATGTCTGTTGAGACAACAGATTAGAAAGCAGTAACCCAGAACCACAAAGTCAAGATCTTCTGGGAGAGTAAGGATGATGCCAATACTTAACAAATGCCTCCAGGTAGCTGTTATCATGAAGGAGGCTTGAGAAAAAGCTGGAGAAGGGTGGGGAATCCTAAGCTGTCTCAAGGAGGCATTTAATCAAACAGCTACAATTGCCAGATCACAGCTACAAGGTCATAGGAAGAGAGAACACAGGAGGAGTAATTGGTCTTATACGGTTGGGAAGATATTTCTCAGAGAAGTGGATATGAGAGATGGTGTCTGTCCTGAATTTGGAAGCATCAACATAACTAGCCAACTGGGCAAGATCCAAGATGGAATTCTAGCTCAAGAATGGTAGCAACACCCAGAGTCTACAGGTTCCAGTGTCTATAGCCTTATTTTTAGCCATTTATAAAGGCAGAGTCAATGCACAACTGCCGTGTCTACATGTCTACCCTAAATACACCACTCCTTCATCCCAGTATTCTCTTGTCAGTGAGTCCAGACTTGGTCACCCTCAAATGAACATGGAAGGAATCAGTCTAGGCAGCAGTTTGTCAAGAGATTAAAAAATATTTTATATCTCATTTCGCCACTCAAATTTCCTTCTATAGCTTTTTAGAGAAGGGGAACCATTATGCTTTTATTGTATGACCACAGAAGGATTCAGTGGTCAATAGTGGTCAATACTCAGTCTCAATAGGGACATGAACAGGACCAGACAGAAGCCCTGTCTTAAGCTGATGATGACACTGGCATTTCTAGCCAACCTGAGCCTTTAAAGGAATTTGTTTTCTTTCTTTCCGATAAGCCTGATAAGAGGCCAATGTGGATGTGATCTCCTGGGGTGACTTTATACTACCACCTGCTTGCCATCTCTTTTATCCTTCTGTCTTATCTTTCTCATAGCTTTTGATATAATTTGTTTGTTTGTGTCTCAGGCACCTGAAAGAACATTAAGTTCTACAAGATCAGGAACTTATTCTATTCTCTGTCAAAATCCCTCCATCTAATACAACAGCCTTTATACAAAGTAGCTGCTCATTAGATAAGAGTTGAACACCAGAGGTTATGTTTTCTTTTAGATTCCTGCCCTTCCATCTTAGAGGCTCAACATGCATATCATTGGCTTCCTGTATCTCTTTCTGGACTGTCAGATTCATTAAGACAGGGATGGATCTGACTTATGATCTATCCCCAGGACCAAGCAGGTGGCACATACTTACCAACCATTTAATGAATTAACAGACCAATGAATACAGTAGGGAATCACAGTGGGAGGCCAGCACTGGATGTAGATGGCTTTAGTCTCCTACACTGCTGACACTAGAGTCAGCAAATTCCAGGAATAAACCGCCCTGCATATTAGAGCAGTCAGCTCTTCTTGTGACAGCAGTAGAAATACAACAAATGAATTGTCTAATGAGCAATCATCCTGCAGCACTCAAAGCAGTAGGAAAAAAGTTTTTAAAAATCCATATATTAGTGGCAGGCAACTTCATTGATATAACTGGTCAGTGTGGGTCAGACTGAAGGCCTTACAAGTCAGGTAATGGGAGAATCTGGGGAGAATCAAGTAGAGGTAATATAGCTATATTTAAAGAAATAGGAAGCTCTAGAGCTATTAAGAAAAATGGTCCATGAAGTCCCAGCCTGTAGTTAACATCTGGCTGCTACCGGAAGTTGGCATCCTAATCTCTCAGACCTTAAAAGATTTTAGATCAAAAAATAGTATTTGTGGACATCAAGACACAATCAATGGTATGCTCTCTAGACCACAATATTTGGAAGTGGGAAGATAGCACCCTTGATCTTACCTCTCAAAAACAAAGAATTGATTTTTACAGGGTAGACTTTTTTTTTGAGACATCGACTTTTTTTTTCCCATCATGCCATGGGAATGATACTTGCTTGTTATCCTTGGATAAACAGACAATGCTACTGCACTTGCACCTTAAGGGCAGAGGAGAATAGTAGGACAGATGTACATGGAAGGTATTCCTGACATAGCCTTTGCCCTGTAGCTTGCTCTCCTCTCGGATGTTCCAGGCAGTCATAGTTTACAACAATCATAGAGAATTAGGATTTTGCTAGATTTAATATGCGTCTCAGACATAATGTGAGCTCCTACTGTACATCGGGGACTTCTTAGAACAAAGAATTAAATTAACAAAACAATGAACTCTGTCTCATGCGCGTTCCAGTCTCATCAAGACAGAGGATGGTCCTAAGTGTAGCTGCCATTATGGGAGATGACTACAGCATGGTGAGTGGAGTAGCAATGGCTGCCTTGCTGCAGCGATGGGAGTGGTTCCATGCAGAGAATCGGAGAATGTTCTTCAGGTTCCTGTGGCTGCTGTGACAAATTGCATAAGCTGGGTAGCTTAGAACAATGGAAATGTATTCTCTTAGGGCTTTGGAGACTAGAAGTGAAAAATGGACCACCAGGGCTGCCTTCCTTCTGCAGTCTCTCGAAGAGGATCCACTTCTCTTCTCTTTTCACTTTCTGGAGGCCTTTGTCCCGTTTCTCTATATACATAGCCATTTCTCTCTATATCGTCATCTGGTATTAATCCCCACCCGTCTCCTTCCTCCTTCTTATATGGGCTTTGTGACTGTGATGAACTCACCTGGATAATCCAGGATGATGTTCTCATCACAGCAGAACTAATTGAATCCTAGCTGAAAGGCCTGCTTTCTATGTCAGGTTAAATAGCCACGGGATTCAGTAGACAAGATGTGGCTCTGGTCTGCTGTTTGTTGCTAATAACACAACAGCACAAATTAGGTTCATTACAAAGAAAAACAGCTTTTGTTGGGTCATAGTTCTGATCCAAGGGCCTGAGGTAGTGCAGAGACTCATACAGCCAGGACAAGAATATATATCTATAAATTCCTTGCTCTCTCTGTCTCTGTCTTTCTCTTTCTCCACCCCTCTCTCTGCTTAATAAGTTGTGGGTATTCAATTATGCGGGCTCTGCATTAATGGCTTTGCCTATCCTACCTAGCTCACAGCAGCCACAAGCTTCATATTTGGATTACATTTTCTCTTCCTTAATACCACAGAATGAATATTAAATTAGAATATGAGTTTTGAAGCGGAGAAGTTATATTCCAATTTTGTCAGATATGGGCATCTTTGGAGCTATTATTCTACCTATTACAACCCAGGTACAAATAGAGGGTCCTATGGGCTTTGGGATTATACATATAACCTCATTCAACGTTTACAGTATTGTAATTAAGTAATATTATTAGCTCTGTCTACCCTTCCTCCCTCCCTCCCTCCTTCCCTCCCTCCTTCCCTCCGTCCCTCCCCCCCCTCTCCCCTCCTTTCTTTCTTTCTTTCTTTCTTTCTTTCTTTCTTTCTTTCTTTCTTCCTTGTCATTTCTTTTTTTAAATGTATGAGAAAATGTCTTGCTGTATACCTCAGGCTGGCTTCAAAGTTTCCATTCTCCTGCTTTAGCCTTCCACATGCTACAATTACCGGTGTATGCCAACATACCTACCTAGATTTTCTTCCCTTTCAAAGTAAGACACCAAAGCTCAGAGATGTTCAGTTTAACCTGCTCCAGATTCACTTCTTCTTAGCAGACTCCCAGAGCCCAGCGTTTTCATGCCAGACCCCTCCTCTTTGACACATCCCCATGCTCTGACATTCAAAGAGAAAGTGGTGAACTCACTCTGCTCATCCTGATTTACAGGAATATGAAGAGCTAGAGAGAAATCATCCATACACTCGTGAGTCACAACTGCAGTCATGATTTAGTGACACAGTGTGACACAAAGCACAGGGAGCAAGGCCCAGAGAACTGCCCCCTTGCTCATTCCCGAGTGATGACACAACTATGCCATGGAGCTTCAGGGAAGTACCTATAATTAAACCAGACAACTCTTGGTCCTTTAAGATCTCATTTACTATAAAAGTAGCAATCCAAAGTCGCTAATGCACTTTACTTTTAGAAGACTGAAGAAAGAGATTTAGACTAAGGTGAATTTTCAAAACAGAAAACTTAAGATTCTATACCAGCCAAAGTTAGTCTGTATTAATAAAAGAATTTCTGAATCACCAACCAAAGAACATATTCAGGCTGGGCCTGGCCTCCTTGCACCCTGCACATATGTAGCAGATGTGCAGCTTGGTCTTCATGTGGGTCCTGAACAACTGGAGTGGGAGCTATCGCAAAAGCTGTTGTTTGTCTGTGGGATATGTCCTTCTAGCCAGGCTGCTTTGTCTGGCCTCAGTGGGAGAGGAAGTACCTAGTCTTGCAGAGACTTGAAGTACAAGGGTGGAGGGATATCTAGAGGGCCCCACCCACTCAGAGGAGAACTGAAGAGAGGATGGGTGAAGGATTGTGAGAGGGGGTGACTGGGAGGGGGCAGTGAGCAGGATGTAAAGTAAATAAGTAAAATATATATACATAATAAACTTAAAAAATAAAAGCAAAAAATAAACAAATAAAAGATTTTCTGGCACTTCCTTTTATAATAACCTCTCTTGATGCATACACATATCACACATTTTCTGAAAATTGATTGACAACCTTTTTGTAAAAGTACTGCTTGCTAGGAATGCCTTTATTCTGATCTGCCTAGGAAAGTTCTTTAGTACAGAGATTTTACCACTCTCCCCACAGAGAGATGGAGAGTCCTAGTGTGATTTTTGTATATTGTGTGCACAGACGTAAATCAGGCATAACCATGCTTCTCTTGATGAATTACCTAAGAAATTCCTGGAAAGAACATAATGTTGCCAGAGGCTTCTTAATCCCAAAGATGTCCTTTCCCTCTTTCCAAGCACTGTGCCTCATGCATACATGTACAGAAAGAGTCAGGCCCAGGGTGGCCAGCATTGTTTCTAGAATAGTCCAGTCACATGAACTATTGCATGAATACACGTGAATACAAGTGCATGTTTAAAGAAAATAGCACGATATGAAGGCGGAACTGTGTGTTCATTCCAACCACCTTCCTGGCTGTTTAGAAGAGAATTGTTAAGCACAGGAGTCAATTCTTCCATATTCATGGCTCCCACTCACAGCTTTGAAAATTCCTGTGTGGCATCTACTTACTGTAGACAAATTGCAGAAGTTAAATTATATACATTAAACCCAAATGGGTCCCGTTTGCTGTTTGTGCTTTTGTAGTCTTGTCAGGAGTCAGGAACCCTAGAGGGATGCACACTGTCAGCAAAACTCCATACTAGTAGGAACAATACCCGGTACAGAGTGTTAGAGATCATAAAGGCTCCCTTATCACAATCTGCTGCTTGCCTCAGGGTTTCCTACGCCTTTCTGCCCCCCACCAGCTCACATTCCTTCACAAGTGGGGTAGCCCCCTACAGAAGGAGGGGAATGTTGCTACCTTGCCTTGTGAAGACCCCAGGGTCTCTTTTTCCCAGCCCCCATCTCACCACTGGAGATTGTTTCCTGAACTGCAGACTTATCAACAAGAACAGTATCCAGAGAGCCAGGACAAGACCAGGTGTGTTCTGAGAGGTTTCCCACAGAGAGTTTTGCCTGAAGCCTCTGCAAGTGAAACTGAGAAACGGAGCAGAAAAACCACGCAGTGAAGGGTCAGAGGACTCTTTTCGAAGAGGAAAGTGACAGACACCTCAATGTACCTATCTGTAAAACCTGAACATATTAAAATGTACTCCAGTGACCTATGTGACTGCTAGCAAAGCTTATCTGGCTATGTGCTTTAGCAAGCTTTCTCTGGTTACCTATAGGAGGAAGGCTGGGTACGAATGAGAGTGAGATTAGTAATTTAGGTGCAAGGAAGCTTTCCAGTACAGAATGTGACCTAATATACAGTGTGTACCCTTCTGAGCCTGGGATGTTCTGAGGCACAAAGAAGACCATGTGCAAGTCGTGACTGTGTCAGCTGCAGACTGCTATTCAAGCAGGATTTGTCAATACTGAAAGCAAAATGCGAAAGAAGGCACTGACTTCGAAGTCATCTACAAAGTTCCCTCATCTCAGGAGGTTGTCTTGTCACCAGTTGGTACGATTAGAAACTGGCTCATGACGGGAATGTAAACTCTCAAAAGCAACTCTAGAGGCTAGTGGGGTGTGTTAGTAAGACAGTTCTTGTTGCATGGCTGTAATCCAGTGCCATGAGAGGTGGGACAAAGGGTCCCTGGGCGTGATGGCTGCCAGCCTAGCTCTAGGTTCAGTGAGAGATCCAGTCTTAAGGGAGTAAGATGTCAAAGTGATATAACAGGACTCCTCATTTCTTCTGTGCATACGTATGTGTGCATAGATCACACACGAACATTACAGTCACATACATCATAGCCACCTCCCCCCAGATACAAACAGTCACATACACAATTAAAAGAGAGATTCTCAGCTACATTAGCTATAATGACAACAGTTATCCAACTTTCTGTAGTTATAAAATACGAAACATCGGAGCTCTGGAAGCTATTACGTTTTTAGATATCTGACCAAATAAGAGGGTTGCGTTCAAGTACAGTTGAGTCTTTCTATCAGAACCAGGGTTGGGCATTTTTGTCTACAAAAGGTCTGCTTTCTTTACATGGAAGCTAATTCTCTTAGGTCCAAGAAAGCCTGCTATTTTCCTACTACTTAGGATTTAAATGGAGCTCAACAATGGCACAATGGCACAGATATCATGCTACCTTCAAATGCTTAAGGTTGCCTCGAAATAGCTGCTGGTGGCATCCTATGGATCCAATTTCAATTCTTTCTGGCATTTGCTCTCTGAGCATGAACCATCCAGTCATTACTACTCATGTTTATATTTTTATATTCCCTTCTCTTTTCTTTTGCTCTAGAGCAAGACTCACGTTCAACAATGCGTCAGTCATTACATGAGATCAATTTAATATGCATTGCAGACCTACTGGCTCCTGAAATTCTGGTCTTCAATAATGCAGAGTTTCCAATGATGTGCCCAGACTACTATTTGGTCAGGCTCTATCAAAGCAAAGAACACAAGACACGTTTTTAGAAAACTGCAAGCATTTAGGCTAAGGAAAAATGAAGCAAGCACAGCTATCCCCTTGTCACAGCAGGAGTGGAATGAGAAAGGACAGAAAGGCTGTTTGACACACTGGAAATAGGTCCAGGTAATCTAGCAAATAACACAGGCTGTCACAGTACATGAGTTGAGTGACCTTTCATGAACATTACAATCCTTTGTATAGCTCTAATTGAATATTTCTCACTTTGTCACCTTAAACAGGCAAATGTGTGAGGAAACAGAAGCCCACGTCTTTTCCCTCACCATTACTGTGATTCTCTAACTTTCTCCATCAATTAGAGAAATTTTCTCCATGTGCTTGAATTGTTAGGATTTGAATAAGAAAAAAAAATGTCTTAAAGATATGATTTATTGCAGGAACACAGAATGTTCAGAACTGGTTAGTGAAGACCTTTTTGTGCTTTTCTTGTTTCTCCCTGACTAAAACTTTCAGAAAAATAGATGCAAATACTGTAAATTCATTTTACCAAGATGCAGAGGCCTCAGATGACACTTTGAAATTTGGTTTTCCAACATCCATGCTATATGTCATCGAGAAACAACTTACATGTGCAATAATTTGGTTTTCATATTGCTTGAGACCCAGCCTTAACAGCCAATAATTTTTCATATTTTTCTCATATCCTTGAATTCAATTTACAAAAAATAAATTGAATCTAATCAAGTTTCGATGGAAGCACAGTAGGATCTTCACCAAGATTTATGTTTTTCTTCTTGAAAAAAAAAAAGCCAATTTATTTTCTTGCCTGCTATAAGGAATAATCACTAGGAATATCACTAGGCTGTGCATTGTGAATCTCAATCTTGACCTAATCTGTCAAAAATTACACATATAATTTTAGAAGAAGAGAAATACTCAGTTTAACTTAAATTAGGAACACATTCCATTATTTATGGTGAATTGGTTTCAAAATTACTAGAAAGATGTATTAAGAAATGCAGACAAATGCTATACAAAATACTAAGTTCATGAAGAATGTTAAGTAATATAGAGACCATTATCCAATATGCAAATCTGTTTTCATGAGGCAGGCACATAGGCATGTTATACATTGAGCAACCAAACGAATTTTTGCTAGAAATCTTGGGCTCGTTTTCCTACCACAGCTGCTCTACATATCTCCTGGGCTGGAAATTGTGCAGTAGGTGGTTGCATTCATCCCACACCAGGAGGGAACTTTGCCCCAGTGCTGGGTTCCTCATTGGTTGAGTGACTCTGCTTATGCTGTCTTCTCCTTCGAAAGTTCAGTTACACCTCCATCCCTTTCCTGATTTCTAGGGATTGCTGATCTAACTTTTCTTTATGATTTCTCTTCTCTCCTTTTTGCACTTACCATAACTGATTCCATGCAGCCTCCAGGGTTTGAAACTACCTGGGTAAGTGTTGCTCCTGGGAAGTTGTCCTGGTTAGCATTTGTCAGTTTGACACAGTCTAGAGTCATCTGAGAGGAAAGTCTTGATTGAGGAATTGTCTAGACCAGGTTGCCCCGTGGGCTTCTTTGTGTGGGGCTTTCTTGTTTTGCTTTGTTTGAAGCCCTGTCTTTCCATGTAAACTATGCTGGCCTTGATCCCACAAAGATCTGTTTGCCTGGCTGTGCCTTTAGGGTGGTAGGAGTAAAGGAATGCACTACCACACCTTGCAGGGACTATGGTGCAAGAGGTCTAAGCTCACTATAGGTTGCAGCATCTCTAAACACTGTGGTGCATAAGAAAGCTAGATAGCCATGAGTCAGAGAGTCAGCCAGCAATCAGTATTCCCCCACAGTGCTTGTCTCCAGGTTCCTGCCTTGAGTTCCTGTCCTGACTTGCCTCAGTGATGGACTGCAATTTATAAGCTGATACAAACCCTTACCAGTCCTGCATGGCTTTTAGTCAGAGTATGTATTTTATCACAACAACAGAAAGGACTGCAATTTATAAGCTGAAACAAACCCTCACCTGTCCTGCATGGCTTTGAGTCAGAGTATGTATTTTATCACAACAACAGAAAATAGAATAGAACTGGGGCTTTGGCTGTGGTTTTTGGCCCGGCCTTCACGTACTGGTACCTCTTCTCTAAGAGTGAGGTAGGTATTAAGATGGCTGGAGCAGCAGCACCAGCATGTCTGAGAAGCAGGTTTCCTGAGCATCTTCTCACTTAGGTCTTTGGCTTGAGGAATTACTTATTGAAGGCCTCAGAGGGAAGCATCACTACACATATTAAACACACTCATTAAAGGGTGACTCTAAATCAGAAGCCAGTTTGTCAGCCATTGCAGAGATCATGTTAGATCTTGTGTTACATAAAGCCAGTTTATGGGCTCCAGAAAGAAAACAAGGGAAACTATTTACTTGCTCTCTTCTTAACTCAGAGGATGTCAACCATTCAAATTTAAATGGTTCTGGTCAATTGACACTGTCATTTCCTTTAATTAAATTTTTTAGTAAAAAGAAGTATGTGTGTGTATGCATTTGTGTGTGTGTGTCTGTGTGTGTGTGTGTGTGTGAGAGAGAGAGAGAGAGAGGAGAGAGAGAGAGAGAGAGAGAGAGAGAGAAAGATGTCATTGAGAGGGCCTGCACACATGGCATGGTGCACATGTGGAGGTCAGATAACAATTTGGGAGTTCTTTCCTTTCACCCTGAGACTCAGATCATAAGACTTGCAAAGGAAGTACTTTTCACCCACTGGACCATCTTGCTGCTTCCTCATTTCTTTGAATTTAAGAATCCTACCTGTGTTAGGTAAAACCTTCAAGTTAGAAATGTGAAAATATTCTGTGTGATAATTTAATACCAGATAGAATCACCATTTTCCCCCTGAAATTAAATGTGTCATGTGCCTTTTTTTTTTAAAGGTGAATTACATGCTCAGTAGGACGTGAGCTGGTCAGTAAAGTGAATTTATTTCAAGCCTTCAATCTCTCTCTTCACTGTCATATCCTGCCATCTGAAAAAGAAACACCCCTCTTCGTATACTTTCTTCCTTTGCATCCTCTTCTTGATTTTTTTTTATCTCCTCCTCAAAGCTACTTCCAGCTCTGCATGCATACTTAACTTCTCATTAAAATCCTTACTTCAGGTCACAGGTTCAAGTCCAGACTGATCTAAGTCCTAAGACCCAATCTCCCAAATCAACAACAGCAAACCAGAAAAAGAGCAAGCTTCCTCAGACAGTTAACTGTGGTACCCTAGATGCTATTTTTTGTTTGTTTGTTTGTTTGTTTGTTTTTGAGATAGAAAGTCTCACTGTATTGTCTGAGCCTGCTTAAAAGTCATGATGTAGATCAGGGTAGCCTTGGATTTGTGGGTAATCCTTCTGCTTTTGACTCCTAAACAATGGGATTATCAGCCTGTAACACCTTGGCTGGTTCCCTAGATACAGTTGTTCAGCTAATTGCCCATCTTGTTTTCTTCCTGAAGCTTTTCAGGGTCCATTTACTTCTATTTCCCTTCCTTCATTAAATTTTCCTCACGTGCTTTCATTGGTACTCACAGCCCCCCAACCATCTAACTTCCTCGTTTCACAGCCTTGGCTCAGCCCTAACAATTCATTTCTCCGTGCTCACCTCTGCTGAGAGAATGAACAGTGGTGGAAGTTCATATTCTGGTGTAACCCCACATCCTGTCTCCATGATTTTTTCTCTTCAATTTCTTATCTTGTGATTTTTTTCTTCCCTTATTTGCTTGTTTATTTTTAATTGGATAAGGTCTCTTGTATCCCAGACTTGCCTTGTAGCAAAGAATGAACTTGAACTTCCGGTTCTCCTGCCTTCATCTCTTTTATGATAGGTGTGGCTACCACATCCTGTTTACCTGGTACAGAGGATTAAACCCAGAGCTTTGTGTATGCTAGGCAAGCTCCTGAGCTAGACCGCCAGTCCATAAATGATACTCTCCTACTGCCTCAACCTGAGACTTAGTCCTCCTTTAAAGCCACATGTTCCCAGTCCCTGTGTTCCAGTTTTGCTCTCTACTTGAGTAATTTTTATTTCTAGGTCCCTACAGCTAGCTGCCCACTACATATATAGCTGATAGCCATGTGAGTGGTATCATGTGCCCACTGTTACAGTTTTTTCTCTTTCTGAGCCCCTGCTTTTTTGGCCTCCTTTTCTACTTTGAGAGATGCTGGAGTAATATTTCTAATGTAACTTTGTTCACCCCCACCCTGCTCCCCAACTTCTAGATTCTACAGGAGTCTGTGACTGTCCCCAGACTGTCTCAAGCATCACTAGACCACCTCTTCTATGACCTGGCCTCTGCCCAGCCTCTGGTTCCATATGAGCTTGTACCAATAGTCCCTCTCCAGGCTGAACATTTCATCCTCCAGGAATAGAGAACAAGTTCTTCCCCAATTACTTCATGATTTGCATAGTGCTAGCTTTGCTGCATTCCACCACCCCTTGCTTCATAAGCTTCCCACAGTTTCAAGGTTCAGGGAGCTGACATTCTCATCTTGGAGTACTTAGCTCCTCTCTCTCCTGGAGGACCAAGTTCCAGCGTACTTGGTCCTTGCACTCCTGGAAGGAAGGATCCATTGGTTGGCCTCTATTCCTCTGTGAGGAATACTTCTCAGAAGTGAAGTAACTTTTTTCTGTCTATGTGTCTACATTGCCCATGACATTGAACATATCGAAAGAACTAAGATAATCATTAGTCAGATCAATAAAAACTAAATGAATAAATGAGAAAACAACTAAAATCAAGAGCTTTAACACTCTGTGATTCCTTTAATGCCTATGTGATGTTTTTTCCGCCTTTGCTTATCTTCATTCTACACAGACACACCAATTATTAAATGCTGGGTACATGACAAGCCTTATAGAATAATGTTATGTCGTGTCTAAATGTAGATAAAACCTTTGCATGTAAATGAGACAATACCTGCTCTCAAAGAGGCACACTCCTCAATGCTGCAAATAACCGCTATTACCTGGAGGAGATAGATGACAATGAGTTCATGCAGTAATAGGTTTTCTGGACAATTTTTCCAAGCAAAAGCTCATTTCTAGTTAAAAGTAAATATTCTACTGGAGCTTATGAAGTCAGCTATTGCTTATGTGCATGCCTGCATTGAGAATGAGTGTTGCAGAAAATTTTAATACCAAGTCTTGGTTTCTACACTGCCTTTGACCACTTATTTTCCCGATAAATGACACACAACTTTTTATTATTTACAATAAGACATACAACTGTTATTATTTACAATAAGCCTTAGAAAGCACAAGAGCTAGGCAGATATCTACCCTCTATGCTGTTAGAATCTACTTTCCTATCGACAACCCTGAGTTATTACTTACTATGTTTCATCTGGGCTGCTCTTAACTCTTATTGGCTAGCCCTCAGAGCCATGTTTTCATGACTCACCTAATCCATGGCAGCGTCTCCTCCAGTCACTCTTTTCTCCCTTCCCTCCTGTTTCTCCTCTGACCCCAAGCTGGGGATTTCTAAACACCACCTATTGGCCGTCAGCATTTTTATTCACCAAACTCAGAAATAATTTGGGGGCAAGGCCACATAATGTCACTTGGGTCTACTTGAGGACTAGACTCACTTGTGGTAACCAGGTTTCAAGGAACCACTATTAGCATTAGAATATAAGCAGCATCAGGCCAACCCACTACAAATGAGTTCACATATCATTCAGAATCCATGAAATCTTAAGTCCCAAGTAGGAAGGAGACTGTGATGGTTTGAATATGCTTGACCTATGGAGTGACACTATTGGAAGGTGTGGCCCTGTTGGAATAGGTGTGGCCTTGTTAGAGGAAGTATTTCATTGTGGGTGTGGACTTTAAAAACCCTCATCCAAGTTCCCTGCAAGCCAGTCTTCTCCTAGCTGCCTTCAGAACAGGAGGTAGAACTCTTAGCTTCTTCAGCCCCATGTCTCTCTGGGCGCTCCCCACCTTGATGATAATGAACTGAACCCCTGAACCTATAAGCCAGACCCAGTTAAATTTTCTCTTTATATGCATTGCATTGGTCATGGTGTCTGTTCACAGCAGTAAAACTCTAAGACAGAGACATCTACAGTTCCACAAATTCCACTTGCTGAAATTAACAAGCAATTGCTAGGGAGTTTGATTAGCAAAGGCACTCAGATGGAAGTTTTGCTCTTATTTCTAAATGGTGAAATATTTTTGAACCCTAGCAATAGAAATGCAAGTCAGAAAAGCAGAAAAGAGCCTTCATTCACCCTTTTTCTTCATTAATGGCCCCCTTTACTCACCCCTTCCTCGGTCTTTTAAATTCCTATCTAACATGGGAGATGGCATGACGTGAGGATGTGTGCTGGGCACAAGGCCATCTATAGTCATTTTAAATGACATTTAATCCAATCAGCCAGATGGCACTATTATTACCATTTCCAGGTGACAGAGAAAGAATTATTATATTATCTTTTTTGTGTGTCTTATTAGGTAGACAGAGTCACAGCGAGTGAGAATGATTCTAGTTTGTGAGTTGCAACAACTCATTTGAACCAGTTGAGTGCTCCAAAGAGACTGAGGGTGTAAGGAAGAGTTTTCCACTTCTGAAATATGTTAGTGAGAAACAAAATAAAACCAAAGAAAAAAATTTAAAATTCAAATTCACATAAGGTTGTCTTGGCAAGCTTTTTGCTTTTTAATTGAAAATAGATTATTTTTGTATGGAATATATGCTGATCACAATTTCCCCTCCCTCACCTCCTAAATCCTCTCCATCTCTACCCATCCAACTCTACTTGCTTGTTCTCTCTCTTTAGAACATAACCAGTCAAGCAAAGCAGAACAGGACAAAACAAACAAACAAACGGGGAGAGGGGGGACAGGAGAAAGATTAAGAGAAGCAAACAGAAAAATCTTCAAAATAACAAAAATGGGAAAAATAATATGTAAGCTGTAAGAAAAAAATCTCCAAAAATATCAGTGAATCCATTTTTTTTGTTATCCATCTATTGCTGGGGATGGGGGCCTGTATTTAAGTATGGATTGTATCATCAGTGAATAGCCACTGAAGAAAGCTAATTTACTGTTTCAAGCAGTTGTCAGTTGGAGATAGAATCTGGGTTGGGGATGGGGCACAGATCTACTTTTCCTTCTCAGTGCCGGAGACCCCCTCTGGCAGGCCCTGTGCATGCTGCCACAGTCTCTGTGAGTTCATATGTGTGTCAGTTCCGCTGATCCTCTGGTTCTTACAGTCTTTCTCTCCCCTCTTCTGCATGTTGTACTTAGTCCTGAGAGGAAAGGGGCAGGCAGGTTTTTTTTTGTGAGGGGGGCATTTAGATTTTTTTTGAGTTACATCCCTCTTGTAGCTATTTGGTTATGCTACTGTGACATAGGAGCAGCTGGAGACAGGCAAACAAATTTTTCCAGTTGGGCTCCAGAGCCATAGTATTTTGTTCTCTGTTCCAAATTGCATATATATATATATATATTAGTGTTAGTGTTTTGGAGTTCAAATAAATAATAAATATTTGGGATTATTTAAGCCGTTTTGCACTGATGGGCATTTTAAAGGTATCAAGATTGATTTTGTTCTTCATCGCTAAGCCTCACTGTTTAAACTGTAAGGGTTAAAAGTGAAGTGATCTGTCTCTTCAGCCCTGTAAGCAAGTTGTCGGGTAATTTATAGCACCTAACAGGGAAGGCTCAGAAAAGGTATTGACAGCTGTGGCATTGTGTTCCCTCAATTTGGAATCTTGGCCTGGATCCTTGAGGATTTTTGTTCAGCCTCAAATATAGGTTATGCAATAAAAAAGTAAAATAAATAAAATAAAATAAAATAAAATAAAATGGCTACTATGGGCCTTGGCAGCGAAAGCAACAAGCAAACTTAGCATAGCGGGTTACTGTCAGAACTGAATAATGGCATTTTTTTCTTCCAAAAATATCCCAAATATGAATAACTACAGACCTGTGTACAATCTTGTTTCACGACTCTTTAAAAAGTTCTGCTTGATTTTAAAAATGGCAAGTGAAGTTGAAGATGCCATTGCTGTTTTTAGATAGATGTAGAGTGACAGAGAAGGGCCTGGGAATGGAGCTTGACCAGCTGTACACTCTCTCTACCCAGATGTGCATTGTTCCACACATTCTGTCTCAACTGCAGTTTCTGCTCCTTCTGCTCCCCCAGCCCCTCCTCCCACTTTCCCCCTCACTCAGACCCAATACACAAAGAAAAAATATTTCATTGGGGCGGGCTTATGGTTTCAGAAGTTTAGTCTAAAGGAAGTATGGTGGCACACAGGCAGACATGGTAGCCGAGAGTTTAAGTACAGTCTCTATTTAAAAAAATAAGTAGGCCTCCCCAGAGACATATTAGAACCCTTTTCTTCTTACTGGATTGTCTAGTACAGCCTTGTTATGAGGATTTGTGCCTGGTCCTATTGCAATCTGTTTTGCTATGTTTGGTTAATATCCCAGATGTTCTCTTAAACCTCCCTATGCGTCCACAGAAAGTTCATCACACAGGCCTGGTAACTTTTCAATAAATCCAATAAATGTTTATACAAACGATGACATGGCTCCTTCTTTGACTTCCTCTGCCTTAAGATATAAATTCCAGTATTACAAAAAAAAAGGAAGAAAGAAAGGAAGAAAAAAAAGAGAAGAAAGTCAAATCTAAATATTTAGTTCCAAAACTGACTAAAAACCAAAGTTGAAAGGCTTTTTAGCTAGTTCAGCAAAATAATCCATCCTATAGACAGAAAGTCATATATTACTGGCTTGTCTTTCCCCTTAGTCAATGCATGCATTTGATACTAAAGGAAACATTACTGTGTGTGTGTATGTATATGTGTGTGTGTGCACGCACACACACATTTAGAAAAGAAGGATAGGAAGGGGAAGAAAGGGAAAGGAGAAGGGAGGGAAGGAGAGAGGGAAGAGGGAGGGAAGGAGAGAAGGAGAGAACAGGGACGGAGGGAGGGAAAGCAGTAAAGACGATGCAGATGTCAGTGTTTAACTGGATTTCTCAGGTTCCCACTTGCAGCCTTTCTTCTTAATAACATAGGTATCATTTTATGTACTATGCACAATGCGGGGCGCCGCCTCGCCGAAAAGGAGAACGCCACGCTTCAGGATTCTTCTGGCAGCATTTTTATTACAGCTCTTTTAGTGTTACAGCTCTCTTAGAAGGTAGTGAGGCGAGGGACCCCAAGCCCCAAAAGCTTATGGCTTATATAGCGCTTTAGGAGATGTGCCGCACACTCATTGGCTCTTATGATGTCGCCAAATTAGCATACTGGTTTTCGCACCTTGCGCAGGCGCACATTCAAGCAAGGCTTGCAAGAAGAACCAGGAAGCAGGAAACCGGCGCCATCTTGCGATGGCGGAGGCGGCTCCTAACAGCACAAACAGTGCACAAGTGCCTCACACACATTAATATGTGATTCTTGTATTTTTTTCTGATCAGAGATGCTTACTGTTGAGATCTGAGTACATTTTTGCTTATTTCCACTTGGTTGCTTAGCATTTATTGTGCTATGAAGAACTTAAAAAGTATGTGTGCTCTAGATGGCATCTGCCTTCAGCCTATAAGGCCTGTAAGTATCCTTCACAGTTTGTGACTGGTATTCACAACTTAGTTGTTGTCCTTTGGTAAATGAGTGTCTCAGTTATGAGGAAGTTAGATTGGTTAACTTTACTTCATATTTCTTACTAATTTAATTTGAAATGCCTTATTTTTTTAAATAGTCTCTTAAAGGTTATAAGTTATTATTTTAAACAAAACTCATTACATTAATTAGTTAATTAATTTGTGTGTGTGTGTGTGTGTGTGTGAATATCCTTCAAGCTTGTAGAAGTCAGGGGACAATTTGTGTGAGTCATTTCTCTAATTTGGGGGTCCTGGGTATCAAACTCAGTTTTTCTAGCTAGTGCCTTTCCCTACCATACTCTTCTTTTGACTTACGATAACTTTTTTTTTCATTTATTTACATTCCAAATGTTGTCCCCCTCCCTGGTCCCCCCTTCAAAAGTTCTTCATCGTATTTCTCCTCTTCTTTGCCTCTGAGAGGGTATTTCCCCCCCTCACCAGCCCACCCCTTTCAATCACCACTCCCAGGTCAGCCCTCATCCCCAATCACCCTTCCCTGGGACATCAAGTCTCTACAGGATTAGGAACATTCTCTCCCATTGAGGCCAGACAAGGCAGTCCTCTGCTACACATGTGCCTGGGCCATGGACTAGTCCATGTATGCTCTTTGATTGGTGGCTTAGTCTCTGGGAGCTCCCAGGAGTCCGAGTTATTTGATACTGTTGATAGAAAATATGGGGTTCTATCCTCTTCTGCTTCTTCAGTCCTTCCCCTAACTCTTCCATAAGGATCTCCAACCTCAGTCCAATGTTGGTTATGAGTATTTGCATCTGTCTCAGTCAGCTGCTGGTAGATTTTCTCAGAGGACAGCCATGCTAGTCTTATGTCTACAAGTACAACATGGCATCAGAAATACTGTCAGGGTTTGGTGCCCACTAAGGGAAGGATCCCAAATTGGGATGGTCATTGGATGGCCTTTCTTTCAGTCTATGCTCCACTTTTTGTCACTGTGTTTTTTCTAGTCAGGAAAAATTCTGGGTCAAAAAATTTGAAAGTAGGTTGATGACTCCATCCTTCCTCTGGGGAACCTATCTGCTGGAGGTGGTGTCTTCAGGTTCCATCTCCCAACTGTTAGGCATTTCCCCTAAGGTCATCCCCATTGTGTCCTGGGAAGCTTTCACGTGCAAGTTCTCTGGGACTTTCTAGAGGGTCTCCCCTGCCCCCCATCTCCCACAGCCACATATTTCTATTCATTCTCCTGACCCCTCTAGACTTCTTTCCTGTCTCCCCCATACCTGATCCTGTTCCCCCTTTCTCCTCTTTATCCCCTCTCCCACACAGGTCTCTCTCTCCCTCTGCCTACCTTGATTATTTCTTTCTCCCTTCTAAGTGGGATTGAAGCATCCTCACTTGGGCCTTGCTTCTTGTTAAACTTCTTATGGTCTGTGACTTGTATCATGAATTTTCTGTGCTTTTTGGCTCATAATCCACTTATTAGGAAGAACATACCATGCATGTCCTTTGGAGTCTGGGTTACCTCACTCAGTGTGATTATTTTCTAGTTCTATTAATTTATATGCAAAATTCATGATATCCTCATTTTAATACCTGAATAGTATTCTATTATATAAATGAACCACATTTTCTTTAGTTGAGGAACATCTGGGTTGTTTCCAGCTCCTGGCTATTACAACTAAGGCTGCTATGAACATAGTAGAGTATCTGTCCTTGTGGTATGGTGAAGCATTTTTTGAGTATATGCCCAGAAGCAGTATAGTTGGGTCTTCAGTTAGAATTATTTCCAATTTTCTGAGGAACTGTCAGATTCTTTTCCAGAGTGGTTGTACCAGCTTGCAATGCCACCAGCAATGGAGAAGTGTTCCTCTTTCTCCACATCTTTGTCAGCATGTGCTGTCACTTGAGTTTTTGATCTGATTTCCATTCTGATTGGTGTAAGGTGGAATTTCAGGGTCGTTTTGATTTGCATTTCCCTGATGACTAAGGATGTTGAACATTTCTTTAAGTGTTTCTCAGCCATTTGAAATTCCTCTGTTGAGAATTCTCTGTTTAAATTTGTACTCTATTTTTAATTGGGTTATTTGGTTTTATGGAGTCTAACTTCTTGAGTCCTTCATATATTTTGAATATTAGCCCTCTATTGGATGTAGGGTTAGTGAAGATGTTTTCTCAATTGGTGGGTTGTCATTTTGTCCTATTAACAGTGTCTTTTGCCTTATAGAAACTCGTCAGTTTCATGAGGTCCAGTTTGTCAATTGTTGATCTTAGAGCCTGAATCATTGGTGTTCTGTTCAGGAAATATTTCCCTGTGCCAATGACTTTGAGGCTATTTCCTAACATTCTCTTCTATTAGATTCTCTATCTGGTTTTATATTGAGGTCTTTAATCCACTGGAACTTGAGCTTTGTGTGAGGTTATAAGTATGAATCAATTTGCATTCTTCTACAAGCAGATTGCCAGTTAGACCAACACCATTTGTTGGAGATGCTTGTTCCCCACACCGCCCCACCTTTGGTTTTTGGCTTCCTTGTCAAAGATCAAGTGTCTATAGGTGTGTAGGTTTATTTCTGGGTTTTCAATTCTATTCTTTTGATCAAGTCTGTCTCTGCATCAATACCATGGTTTATTTTATTTTATTTTATTTTATTTTATTTTATTTTATTTTATTTATTTTATCATTATTGCTCTGAAATACAGCTTGAGGTCAAGGATGTGATTCTTCCTGATTCCCCTATAGGTTCTTTTATTGTTGAGAATTGTTTTCTCTATCCTGGGTTTTTTGTTTTTCCATATGAAGTTGAGAATTGCTCTTACCACGTCTGTGAAGAATTGTCTTGGAATTTTGATGGGGATTGCACTGAATATGTAGATTGCTTTTGGTACGCTGGTCATTTTCACTATGTTAATCCTATCAATCCATGAGCATGGGAGATCTTTCCATCTTTTGAGGTCTTTCTTTCCTTAGGAATTGACGTTCTTGCTATACAGATCTTTCACTTGCTTGGTTATAGTTATGCCAACATATTTTATATTATTTATGTCTCTTGTGAAGGGAGTGGTTTCCCTAATTTCTTGCTTAGCCTGTTTATCATTTGTATAAAGGAAGGCTAATGATTTGTTTGAGTTAATTTTATATCCAGCCATTTTGCTGAAGTTGTTTATCAGCTGTATGAGTTCTCCGGTAGAATTTTAGGGTTTGCTTGTATATACTATCATAATATCTGCAAATAGTGATACTTTGAATTCTTCTTTTTTCTGCCGGGCAGTGGTGGCGCATGCCTTTAATCCTAGCACTTAGGAGGCAGAGGCAGGTAGATTTCTGAGTTCGAGGCCAGCCTGGTCTATAGAGTGAGTTCCAGGACAGCCAGGGCTACACAGAGAAACCCTGTCTCGAAAAACAAACAAACAAACAAGAATTCCTCTTTTTCAGTTTCTATCCCCTTGATCTCCTTTTGTTGTCTAATTGCTCTCAGTCTTTCTCTTATGCACTGGACATCTCTGATTTGTACTCCATCAACAGCTCATATTTTCTCAGATTTCATATAAATGACATCATGTAATACCTAGTCTTCTTAATTTGATTTCTTCAGAGTCAGCCAGCTTGCCTGTCTTCCTCTCTTCCTCTCTTCCTCCCTCCCTCTTGATTCTCCACACCCTCTCTCTTTCTTTCCAAAAAACCATGCCCACATTTTTGTGGTTTCTGACATTGTGTCTTGCATAGCTTAGTCTGCCCTGATGGCCTTCATCTTGTCACCCTCCTGTCTCAGCTCCTGAATCACAGAATCATAGGTGGATGCCATCACACCTAGATCTGCTTTTAATAATTAATTATTTTCTGCTTAGCACAATTTATTTGCAATCCATCACACTCTTGATGTTCTAAGAGTTCATTTTCTTTTATTTCTATGTCTGTTATAAAAAATTCATCACAGCGTATGTGTCTATTGTGCAATAGTAGGGTATCTAATGTTTTTGCTGGTTTTGATGTTTACAAATGAAACTTCCATATGCATGCCTAGAGGTTCGTCAGTAATGTCCCCTCTTTCTTCACTTGGGTCTAGACCCAGGAGTGGATTCACAGGATTGCATAAAAAGGAGAATGTTACTGCCATTAAATAATCTGAGGAATACTTGTCTTTTTACTTTTAGAAGAAAGGATGTGGAATTGTCAATTTTTCTTTTTAAATATTAGTGAATCCACCTTCCATGCTGATAATGGACTAAACCTCTAAACTGTAAGCCAGCCTCAATGACATGTTTATAAGAGTTGTGTTGGTCATGGCGTCTCTGCACAGCAAAACAACCTCTACTAAGACAACTATGTATCAATGTTCTCTGAAAAACACAAGGCTGCCTAGGCTAGTCCCTGTTACATAATCTTAGCTATTTTACCTCTCTCAAGAAAATACTACATTTCAACCAGGCATAGGGTGACACATATCTTTAATTTCAGCACTTGGGAGGCAAAGGCAGGTAGATGTCTGTGAGTTTAAGGCTAGCCTGGTCTATATAGTGAGATCTTGGATAGCCAGAACTATATAGAGAGACCTTGTCTCAAATAAAACAAAATGAACAATCCCCTCCAATACTGACAGAAACAAAACAAAAATCAAAATGGCATATTTCACCAAAGTTGAAATTATATAGGCCTGGAATCACTCTTCTCTTCCCTTAATAAGTTCAAAACTTAGAGTTGTATTTCTTCACTTGACACTAGATTTGCATCTTTTCTTTTCTTTTTTTCCTTTCTTTTGGCCAGTATGTCCAGAGCTCAGCAGCTTTATGCAGTTAAACAGTAATTTTTGTTTCTATTGATTTATTCTATTGTTCTTTAAAATATTTTATTGGTTCTTAATTTTATCTTCATTTTTAATTTTCCTGTATAAGTTTGCATTATATTGGATTTAATGCATTTCCTAAAATAAAAGTCTAGAAATTGATTTGAGACTTTTTTATTTTTATAAAATAAACTTTTATTGCCCTAAACATTTCTTTGAGAAACCCCTAATTATAAGTCATCAATTTTGAAACATAAAATATTTTATTTAAATTCAGTTTAAATATTTTAAAATTTACATTGAAAGATCTTATTTTGCATCAAGTTTATTTAAAAATATGTTGTTTAAGCTGGGTAGTGGTGGTGCATGCCTTTAAAACTAGCACTTGGGAAGCAGAAGCAGGTGGATCTCTATGAGTTTGAGGCCAGCTGATCTACAGAGTAAGTTCCAGGACAGCTGCAGCTACAGCTGCAACTACGTGCACACACATACACACACACAAGACCTGTCTCAAGAAATGAAACAAAAAAGAAAAAAAGTTTAATTTTTTTTAATATTTTGAGATTTCAAAAATATTTTTGCAGTAGGGAATTTTTATTTTAGCTTCATACTTTGCATAACTTCATTCACTTTAAATCTGTTAAGATTCGTTATTATGTATTATGGATGTGTTCTTTTGAATATTTCATGTGCACTTTAAAGATAATGTGTATTCTGCTGTTTTTGGCTGAAGCAACCCTTAAATGTCAATTAAGTCAGGTTGGCTGATAATGTTCCTGACTCCCATATGCTTTGCAATTTTGCATCTACTTGTTTTTTTTTTTTTTAATCAAATACTGAGAAAGAATGCTGATGTTTCGAAGAAGAATTTTGGAATGATCTGTTGCCCCTACCAGCTCCAATGGTATTTGCTTTATATACTTTGTAACCACTGTTAAGTATGAAACATATGAAGCGGTTATAAGAGTTGATGAATCAAGAATTTGATTTTTAGTTTGTACTGTTTGTATTTGTCATCATCTTATTTTGAAATCTTCATTCTGATATTAACAAAACGACTCTAGCTTTCTTCTAATTAGTTTTATATAGATTATATTTATATATGTAAAATCTTTAATCATTTTATGACTAAGCTATCTATATTATTATATTTAAAGCAAATTTTCCATAAATAGCATATACTGAGTGTTTTTACAAACATACACAATACAACAAACGGTCATTGCTTAATATTTAGTGTGTATATATCATTTATCTTTAATGTAATAATTATTACAGATACATTTTGATCAATTACTAATTTAAAAGTGAATTTTGTTTTCTGTGCTTTTTGTTTTACTTTTCATGTCCTGAATTCCTATAAGCTATGTTGTTTTACTTACTCACTTATTTTGAATATTCCAACACAATGTAACTATTGTTTTGGGACTACTTTTCTTTGCATTTATTCCAAGGTGCCCTAGCATTTTAATATATAGTTTTTCTTTCTCTACAAAGAGTTAATATGTTGTCATTTTAGTAAAGCCCAGAAGACTTACTATCATGTATATATTGTACTAAAGTATAGTTGTATCACACATTACATGTCCATATCTTGATAATGCTCCAGATAACGAGCTTTCTATTATAAAATGTCTTAACTATTTTAAGAATCACAGCCTATGATTGATTATTGCCTTTACACTTTTTCTGATACTCTGATGTCATTCCTGAAGGAACACATTTCTTTCTTTTTATGTTCAAGCTTACTACTTTAGCAATTCTTATAGAACAGGTAGATGTGCAATAGATTCTCTTAGCTCTCCTATGTGAGAATGTACTTGTTTATCCTTTACTTGTAAAGGATATTTTTATGGGCTATCAAATTCTTGAGGATGTGTCCTTTTATTTTTCAGTTTTAAGATGTTTCACTGTCTTCTAGATTTATTCTGGTGAGAAACATGTCATTGTTTGCACTGTATGTGTATTTGACACTGCAACTTTAAGAATTTTTTCTTTATCCTTGGATTTCAGTGTGCTTTGCTTAGGTTTTTCTTTATTTGAGTTTATTTTACTCTGAAATTGGATAGTACAGTTTCAGTGTATTGTTCCACGGTTCGTGCTTAGGAAACTTGGTCCACAGGGTAGTGGTATTGAGATGGTACCTTAAGAGGCAAGGCCAAGAGGAAGGGGATGATATTAGTGGATATGCAACCCTTGGAAGGCATAAATACAGTTCT
Organism: Grammomys surdaster; assembly: GCF_004785775.1. Lineage (NCBI taxonomy): Eukaryota > Metazoa > Chordata > Mammalia > Rodentia > Muridae > Grammomys > Grammomys surdaster. Next base: position 449,702 of record NW_021604754.1, on the reverse strand, counting down.
GAGATGAGTTGGTCAAACAGTAAAGGTAATCTCAGCATGTAAGAGGTCAAGGTATGAGAGGTCTGCTTGTAAGTTTGAGATTCCCATGATGTACATAGTGAGTTCCAGACTAGCCATCACTCAAAAAAGCAAGACAGACTAGACTGGACTGGACTGGACTGGACTGGACTGGACTAGACTAGACTAGACTAGACTAGACTAGACTAGACTAGAGGTGAATAGATTCTTCTCGACTAGAATAGAACAGAAAGAATGAAGTTAAAGTTCTTGGCTGTTAAAAGGATGGAGCCAATGCAGAATGATTCTGGCTTGCGATCTACCACTTCCATCTCCTTACAATCATAGTTTTGTAGTCAGCCATGATTTAAAAACAAAACAAAACAAAACAAAAGTGTGCAGGGTAATTTTTATTTTTGTTTTGACAAATTTTCATCACCTAGCTCAGAATGCCCTCCAACTTGAGATACTTCTATGTCATCCTCCAAAGTATTTGACTTATATTTATACATCAACATGCCTGGCTCTATAGATCCTTTCTACAGATGTAATTTCATCAATAAGCTTGAGTTTATCTAAATGCCTGAGAACAAACCAGGGATGCACCAGACTCTGAAGGTTCATGAAGCAGAAACTTTGATATTCAAGGTCAGTGTATTCATGGATGGATATTTCACCTCAAGAAGAAAAGGGAAAATACCCACGCCCCATTTACTCTTGTGATCTATATGGGCCCTGAAGGAATTAGATGAGTCTACAAGTAAGAACAAACATTTATTACTTAATCTACTGTTAACATTCTAAACTCTACAAGAAATTACAGATATACCCCCCAAATCAAGTTTTCAACAGAAACCTTCATTGTTTAACAAAACCCTCTATTTTGAAAAGATTATCATGCAGGAGGAAGGAGAGAAGGGAAGCCATAAACAAGACCCTATCATGTCTTGCTAGATAAGGAAGCATGTTACTTCTATGAACATATCTCTGTGACAAGGGATGATCATTTACATTCAGTCAGGTCTACCTGCTCTATATCTTCCTGTTTTCCTTGACATGTATGCTTTTGGTCCCCAGGGACTTTGGAGAGGAACTTTCTAATAACGTATGTCAGGTTAGGCAGAGATAGCAAATAGAAACAAATATGCAAAGGCTCAACAAGATAGAAATTCATTTATTCAGCAGAGCCTAAAAAGACTGTCTCCAACACAAAGTGTCCAATGTTGTCCTTATAGCTTCTGCAGCTATGCCTGTTGGGAGAAAGAATATATAGAAGTGCATGTGTGAGGTTTTCAGAGACATATTTTCCTTAATGTGCCAGCTCATAACTTGTTAGAGGAAAACCTGCTCTAAGAGAGTTTAGGTGTGTGCCTTTGATATTGATGTCTGTCTCTGCACAGTTGGTTCTGACCTAGAGGCTCACAACTCTTTTGGATATGACTTCTCTATACTAGTTGTCGTTAACTATATTTTGGTGTAATGAATTGTACTGTGAAATACAGAGCATGGGAAATGATAGAATATGTTCAGCCCTGGAAACATATACATGCAACAGGCATTGAATAGACTGAGCAGGTGAATTTGAAGGAGAATAAGGTGTGGTGTGTGGAAGAGGTTGTAGAGATAATAGGAAAGTGGGAAAATTATGTAGTTATACTTTCAAGTATTTTAAAAATATTCAAAAACAAAAAAAGAAATAGACAAAATTAACTGTAATATATGCATTTTTTAGATTAGCATTCAGAATATGATATGTTAATTAGGAAAATGATTACTGACTTGTTTTTCATTTTTTTCATATTGTCTTTGAACTCTGGTGTTACTTTACATATGTAGAACAATTTAATATGTTCTAGTCACATTTCAATCACTTAATGCCTCATGAGTCAATGGTTTTGTTAGGGTGGGTCTTAGAACTGAAGTTGCTGAACCACCTCCTTTCCTGTGTTCTCCATGTGCTTGGGCACTGGGTTATCTCTGTATAATCCTGTTACAGCTTTCCTAAGCAATCCAGCTCTAGTTATAATTTTCTAGAAGAAATTATGACTGTGCCTTTTCCAGGCCAGTGGTTGGTTTGTTGATGGGCAAAGCAATGTGGTTGCCAACTTTGGGAAGAAGAAAGAATAATATGCTGATTGACAGTTTTACTCAAACTTCGTAGAGTGCAGAAGGAAGAGCTCTCTGAAAGAAGAGAGTTTGCTGGAACAGGATGAAGGTCAAAGAACTGGGAGAGTCTCAAACAAGAAGTGTATACTGCCAAGCTCAAGGGAAAAAAATAGCTACTTATGCAGGTACTATGAATGCCTATGCTTGGGTAAAGCAAACCCTGGTGGATAGGTAGTACAGAAGCCTGATGCATTCATTCACTGGGCAGGCTCAAAATGTCAGGAAAGTAAATATGATAGCTTTGTTTCTGAGCTATTCATTAATCTGCATGTTATGCCTCGTTGTTAAACAGGAATCAGGAAGCATAATACATTGATTTGATAGTTTAACATTAGATTATAAAAGATTCTTTTCCTAACTAGGAATGAATGAATAGTATGTCTAAATAAGAAAACCAAATTGTCAGAAATCAATAGCTTTTTTTTTTTTTTGGAACACAGTCATGGCATCTCTTTTACAAGATAAAAAGACGACAGACTTCTATAAAACTCTGAGAAGTAGCAGAACCTACTTTTTCCAGAACAGTGCCAATTACTGTCATTTCACAAACTCCTTCCTGGAAAGATTGACTGATTTGAGAGTAAAACCCTGGACCATTTTCAGAGAGAGGCACCCAGAACAGACGTTGCTCTGGCTGCTGTGGCAGCCTATCATGTTACAGCTACAGATGATGAGTGTTTATCCTACTTTGCTGGGAACCATCAGTAGCTTTCAGCATCATGACTATATGTCACCAGTGTTCTTCCTAAACGCTCTGGCTAATGTAAAGAAGACGTCTTCTCCAGAGTAAGTGGAGTCCTGACATATTGTGGCTGAGGTCATTTCTGAACTTGTTGTAAACTGGTGTTCAGACTACAGGGAATGACCTGAGAACTGGTGATGATTTTTGGAGTTTTAAGAATTCTCTCTCTCTCTCTCTCTCTCTCTCTCTCTCTCTCTCTCTCTCTCTCTCTCTC
>NW_021604754.1:398445-441583 GCF_004785775.1 Grammomys surdaster | reverse complement strand
TTTTCTGCTGACAGGGAAAATTACATAGATTTAAAATTATGGTCAGTTTAATATTACTAATAAATAGCATTTTTTATAGCCTACCAACATGATTTTGTAAAAATCATCAATATTCACAGCATGGCTGTCCCCAATACCCAAGCTCATCACCACTGATTGCATTTTGAATGGTTCATTTATTTAGAATGACCACAAAAACTTTCCAGAATGATTGCTGTGTGTATTGTGAATGAGAAAGCAGCCAGCTGATTAAAATGACCCTGGAGAGAATGGTAATTTTTTTCTCTATCATCTATCTCTGTATAAGGGAAGATAATTTTATTGCAAAGAAATGATTTCCAGGAAGAGTTTGTTTGGACTAAGTGTGGTGATAGTCTATGTTTTCAGATCTTTACAAATGAGGTTCAGGCTTTTTATAAAGAAATCTAGTATAGAACCTCAAACCAATGAGAATTAATATTCAGACTTTGTCTCTGTAGCTGAGTCAATTAGTACAAGAATATAGGCAAATTGAGTATGTCAGATAATATGACTGTTTAATCCAACTATTCTGCATTAACTATGGACAGGTGCTGCCATTTCTATGATGATTGTCCAGTTCTGATAAGCAACAGCTCTGTCATTACAAAGGTAGTATCCTGTTGTGTGCAAAGAAGCAAGAGACTACATGACAAATAAAAGCATAATTTTCTATTTTTAAGTCTCACGAATGCCCCTAAATCCCTTGTCTCATTTGCTTCTAACAGCTATCTTTGTATTGAAGAAAATGTAATGGTTTGTATAGGCTTGGCCTGGAGAGTGGCACTAGTAGAATGTGTGGCTCTGTTGGAGTAGGTGTGACTCTGATAGAATAGGCATGTCACTGTGGGTGTGGGCCTCAAGACTCTCATCCTAGCTGCCTGGAAACCAGTATTCTGCTAGCAGCCTTCAGATAAAGATGTAGAACTCTCAGCCCCTTCTGCACCATGCCTGCCTGGGTGCTGCCATGTTCCCACCCTAATGATAATGGACTGAATGTCTTGAACCTGTAAGCCTGTTGCAATTAAATGTTATCCTTATGAGAGTTGCCTTGGTCATGGTGTCTGTAAAACCACAACTAAGACAAAAACCAACCAAATATGTACATGAAAAAATAAGGTGTAATCATCTGAGCTCTTGCATGTCAATCATCTACTTTATAAATTTTAAATATATATGGATTGCTCAGGCCTATGAAACTTGCCATGTGACTGATTTTGCTGTTGTAATAATGATCAGTGATTCTCAAATTGTAAGGTTTGGGATGTAGCTCAAATATTTTTCTTCCATTCTGAGGCCCTGAGTTTGATCATGAGAACCAGAGGGAAAAGAACACAAACTGAATAAAAATAATGAAAATATTTGAGCAGATGCTTATATCTTCTGGGTAACTAATTAGAAGGATGAACATATATACACCAAATTCTTTGTTATAAACAAATATAAATTAACTTATTGATTCATTAGATATTTACCCTTTGCTAGTTTTCTGACTGTGGACAAACCACATTACCTGGATGGCCATATAGCTTTCTCATTCATAAAATGGAGCTCACAATAAAATGTTTAGCTTGAGTATTGTTCAAAATTTGCTCAATTTTCAGTATAGTTCCTGCCACCTATGAGTGACACTTGTGGTTTGTGGCATTGATATCCTGAGGTTGATATGATTATGGCTTATCTCTTCAGGAAGAAGTTGCTGGTGGAGAACATGGGAAGGCCAAATTAGCCCTTGACCCTTATCCTACAAACACCACTGAGATGAAAGGCATATAAACAGATCCTTACACTTCACTGTTAAACACACAGAAGTTGAAAAGTAGTGTGTGGAGTCCTACAGCCATACAGAGTAGCAAGTACTAGTGCTTCATAAGGTTATCTTGGCGAATAGCTAACTTCTAAGCTGAGCCTTGAAAAATGTTAAGGACACTTAAAAAGCGGAGGTTATTTCAGTATATATAAAGATTTAACATTTGAACAGTGAAAATGAGCCGTATACACAGGATAGGCTTGTAGCATTGTAAACAAGTTAGAATTAGTTGGAAATATGGTATATATAACTCTAGTCATTTCATTGCTAATTTATGATCTGTTCAATGAGCATTTTAATTTCATCAAGAAATTTAGCAGTCGACTTTATTTCATTTTGTATCCCAAGTGTTAGATTTTGATTGTGAAATGTTCCTCATAGTCTTGTGTGTTTTAACTCTTGGGTCATAGCTGCTGACACTCTTTGGGGAAAACATGAAATCTTTAAATTTTTAGGTTTGACTTTGCTAGAAGTGGATCACTGGAGAGAGGGAAGTAGTGAAGGGGCAGAGAAAATGGGCTGGAGTCCTGTCTAGATCCAGTTCATGCTTTCCGTTTTTCTGATACTGTGACATATTTGGATTTCTGTATCACTCATCTCTACTATCAAGATGTCCCACCCACCACCATGCTTTCTTATCTGTGATCACTAATATTCTGTGATCCTCACTAACCTCCTCCCTAAAGTTGTCAAGAACTGCCTCATAGCCACTGGAAAAGTAATCGATACACCTGGAAACTACAAAGCATTCTGAAATGCAAGATCAGCATATGTTAATTGATCAAACAACTTAATCATTCATCTTTTAATTTACCCACTTTACTCGCCATTAATGTCTTTCCTATCTCTTTCTATTTTGTTAGGTCTTGAACTTTTGTGGAATTCTTTTCTCCCTTCCATATTAGACGTTATTCTAAAAGTAACTATTATCATGGCACATGCAAATAGAAGAAATGCATAAATCTTGCTGAATTTACATATTTAGATATAACAAATACAACAGATGCAAAAAATAGGAGAGGAAGATGCAGAAGGCTAGCTACTTTTGCCTCATGACTGCATTTGGGCTCTGCAGTCATCTGTCTACAGACTATGGAAAGCTGCACATGCAGGTGTTTTATACCATGCCTGACTAGAGTGAAACATATGGATGTCTTTAGGTAAGATATAAGTATATATAAAGTTATATATATATATATATATATATATATATATATATGTATTAAGGTATATATATATATATATTAAGGTATATATATACATATGTGTGTATGTGTGTATGTGTGTGTGTGTAAGAGTAAATGTGTAAGAGTATATGTGTATATGTGTTTTGCCTAAATAGAATAAGTAACTCAATGACTCAATGTTTTATTTGAGAAATTGTGGTAAGACATAATGTCTAAACTCATCACATATTTGTGGATAATTCTTTTTACATAAAGAAAATATGATAATAATGTGTGATGATTATGGAGGTCAGAATTAACTTTCTATTCAATGGTTATCAATTTTCTTACAGAATTATTCCTGGAATTTTATATACATTATCTTTTTTTCTCTCTCCTAAAAAGACATGATGGTTTTAAGAATGTGTACTCCTTGCCCTCTAGAACTTATAATGATCTAGAAAAGGACAGTTTGATAAGGGACAAAATTCCAGAGTTTATGAGAAAGCTATAAGCACACTCCAACACTATAAGTCACATTTGCTTATAGTTGACATGTGGACATCCATCAAAGAGTTAGTGGCTATGCATTTTCAGTTAAAATGTAGACAATAAATGTATCTATTCCTCAATTCCCAGGAGTCTAACATAATAAACGGTGGGTATTCTGAGCACTAGAAAGGGGCCAACTGAGTATAGAATACCTGGCAGGAGTAAGGATTATAGGACAATCCCAAGGAGAAACACTGTGAAAGCTTAAATAAAATTAACTTCAGTTCTGTGGTTATTTTTCAGTTCTTTGTTTATTGTAAAAACTACAATATAAATTCATAACCACATAAATCTGGTAGGAAAAACCTCATGTTAAAGATGTCTCCTAATTCTAAAAATAGAGGAAGTATTTAACTTATATCAATGTGATATATGAAAGTATTCAACACAATAACTTGTTTGGTAAGCATTCCATGTTGCTCATATAGTGAGAAATCCAGATTGATTTTTATTATGGATTACTCTCTTTCTTGTGTGAAGAAGAGTATACTGTATAAATGCCTGCTATTTGTTGCCTAAATGATTGAATTATTAAATACTTTTTCAAGTTCCTTTGATACCTTTTTTTGGTTTTTTTGGAGAATGGGTATTTGTACCAGGTATCCTGAATATTCAAGAGAATGATAAAGTTCTTGCCAGTCAAAAGTCTTCACCACAAACTACAGGGGACAGACATGGATTTTTAAATATGTGTTCATATGGGTGTGCAGGCACATGGATGTATGCAGGTATAAATAATTGTGCACATAGATGTGGAAATTAGAACTCACCAATTAGGAAAGGCTGTCTAGCTAATGAGCCTCAAGGCTCTTTCTGTCCCTGCCTTCACAGAATTGGAATAACAAGCTTGTACCACTATACTGGATGCTTATGTGGCTGTTGGGAATAGAACTGAGGTCTTTGTTCTTGCAAAGCAAGCTCCTTACTGACTGAATCTTGTCTCCACCCTAGATTGCCTGAGGAATGTCTTTTGTCCAATATTTCTTTGGTATCCACTGAAAGATATCCAACTTTATCTAATTTCAGGATTTGTGGGATTTACAAAGTTCTTTGGAGTTCTACAGAAAAGAACTTTGCCTTCCATGATTGTGTGTGAATATGGAGTTCAGTCCTGACCTTTCAGCAGTTGGGCAAATGACTCTTAGGATAATTTCCGAGATAGTAATTATGGTCATGAAAATGAAGCCCTGGTAAGAAGCATCAGCCAAACATCTTAGGTGGAAATCACACACACACACACACAAATAACAGTTTACACAATCTAGGACTTTGTTAGAGGATATCAGAATGCTGGTGTTCGTCTCAGAAGCCCAAAGAATAGGCACTGGAATCTCACATCACATTTGTATATTAATTCAAAAGTTAGTGACCCGTGGCCTTATTTGTTTGTTTGGTTTGGTTTTTCAAAACAGGGTTTCTCTGTATAATAGCCCTGGCAGTCCTAGACTCACTTTATAGCTTTGTAGTCCAGGCTGGTACTGAATTCATAAAGATTCACCCATCTTTGCTTCCTAAGTGCTGGGATTAAAAGTGTGGACTAGCATACCCAGCGACACTTGACATTTCTTTCTAGAATCTTCACCACTGTCATCTCTTCAAGTCATTTACTCTTTGGCAATTGTTTCCAGACAATGGATCCCTATTGATACTTGATTCATTATGTTGACTTATTTCTGTGAAAAGGTGGAAGGAATTTCTAACTTATACCCTAGAGAAGTGGGACACAACATAAGGATTACTTTGAATAACGGTAAGAGACCTCAGTAGATGGTGGCTGCATCTATGAGAAAAGAATATTGATAAGACAGGTGATCTTACCCATTTTTCCCCACCTGAGATAATTCAAGGTTTCAGCCCTCTACTCCACAACAAAGATAACATTAATATTTAGAGGGTCTTCTTTATGAATCTCTGACATGCTCCAAAATAAACTGGAGTCACAATTACATGAGGGCAGATATTTATCAATTCTTCTAATGCTTTGTTTTGTTAAAAGAAAGTCATTATGGTTTTGATTGGTCCATAAGTCTCACTGTAATTTTGTGATAATGTATCTCTCCATTATTTTTTAATCATAGTCCATACAATATTGTTATCACTGGTATCAGATATGAATCCCATAGGGATGGAACCATTACAAAATCTATGTGACTTTGTCCCACAGTTATACTTTCATCTTCTATGGTAGTTTGGATGAGAATGGCACCCACAGGCTCATATAGTTGAATACTTGGTCCCTGGTTAGTGGAACTGTTTCAGAAAGAATAGGAGATGTGGCCTTGTTGGAAGAGGTGTGTCACTGGCAGTGGGCATTGACGTTTCAAAAGCCCACACCATTCCCAGATAGTCTTCTCTCTTTCTTTTTCTGCCTTCTGCTTTTGGATTAGATGTACACCTTTACTGACTGCTCTATCAACATGCTTGCCTGCTGCCATTACCCTTGCCAGACTCTGTGTCATGATGGCCATGGACTCTAATGCTCCCAAATAAAATGCTCTCTTTTATAAGTTACCTAGGTCATGGTATTTTGTCATGACAGGAGAACAATAACTAAGATATTGTCTTTGCACACATTATCATTGGATTTATTACAGCATTAAATGGTTTCCATATTTTCTTAAATGCTGTTTTTGGTGAAAGCTTCCTCATCTCTCCTGAAAATAGAATCTTGACTGACTCGTCCCAGATTTTCCAGACTGCTCAAGACGTTTCTGAATTCCTCTTTAGAGACGAGCTTGATGTTTGTATTGTATATATACTTTAACTTTAGAGAAATCTCTTTTGCTGGTTATTGAATCCTAGATTTATATGTTATTCTTTCCTATAAATAAAGATTTTTTTTACTCATTCACTAATCTATTCAATTATTTTATGTTGAAAATAAAAAAAGAAATGATCTAGTTTAATGTACCACTTTCAATTGGCTTGCAATTGTCTTTCTTATTACAGTTTTTTTTCCCCTTAGGAAGCTTTCTGGAGTTTCTTTGAATCATACATTTTTAGCAATTTAAATATAATATAAAATGACATTATTTTCTTCACAAATTTTTTATAGGGTCTACACTGTTCTTTCAAAATTTTAAATAATTCAAAGGCATTTTTGAACATATAAAATAGTAGAGTTCATTGCCAAACTGGCATATACTTACCTTATGAGATGGTAAATACTTAAACATCTTTTTTAAACTAGGAAACAGGCCTAAGTTTACAACAGGTCCTGATTTCCATAGGGGACATGTTGCAGTAATGTCTGATTTCATGGAACCAACCAACCATTCACCCCAGAAGATAGAAAATGGAAGAAATACATGCGATGGACTCTTGTAGACCTGTGTGAGCTAGCTATATAGTATATAGACTCTCAGACTGCATGAAAACCTAATCAATCTCTATTCTAGTTAAGTATTTTTTTCAGTGTTAGGGATTGAACTATACTTACTAAGTCTTCTACTACTGAATTACATATTTAACCAAACTATATGCTATCTTAAAGAAAACCACTTTGATATAAAGTTTTTATATTTGAAAAAATGTGTAATCTTATTTTTTTCAAATTAACAGACAGCAGTAAATAGTTCAGCTAAGCATTGAGTTGAAGGGATACAAAGACTAGACTACATGATCATTAAATTTAAGAATAAATTGATGGACCATCCTCCTAACTGCCTAGAAGACAGTCTTCTGTTTGCCTTTGGAATGAGATACAGTACTCAGCTCCTCCAGCCATCATGCCAGCCTGAACACTGCCATTCACACCATTGTGATAATGGACTGAACTTCAGAACCTGGTAACCCAAGTCTGTTAGTGGAACCATGAAAGTTTTGTTGGTGTTTGACTTTGACAATACAATCATAGATGACAACAGTGACACCTGGATTGTACAGTGTGCTCCAGACAAAAAGCTTCCCATTGAGCTACAAGATTCTTACCAAAAGGGGCTTTGGACAGAATTTATGGGCAGAGTCTTTAAGTATTTGAAAGATGAGGGGGTAAAAGAAGATGAACTGAAGAGGGCAGTGACGTCACTGCCCTCCACCTCAGGGATGATAGAACTTCTCAGCTTCCTGAGGATGAACAAGGACAGGTTTGACTGCATCATCATTTCGGATTCAAATTCCATCTTCATAGATTGGGTTTTAGAAACTGCTGCTTTTCATGATGTCTTTGATAATGTGTTTACCAATCCACCATCTTTTGACAGCAATGGTTTTCTCACAGTGAAAAACTGTCATAGTCATTCTTGCACTAGGTGCCCAAAGAATCTTTGCAAAAATATAGTTTTGGGAGAATTTATAGATAAACAGTTACAAAAGGGAGTGAGATATACACAGATTGTTTATATAGGCGATGGTGGAAATGATGTCTGTCCAGTAACTTTTTTAAAGAAAAATGATGTTGCCATGCCACGGGAAGGATATACTTTACATAGAACTCTTGCCAAAATGTCTCAAAACCTTGAGCCTATGGAATCGTCTGTTGTAGTTTGGTCTTCAGGTGTTGAAATAATTTCTCATTTACAACGTCTAATGAAGATGTGATGTGCCAACCATTGAAATGTGTATTAGTTAAGGTTGGGCTCAGCAACATAAAACTCAATTCCCAGTATTAGTACCTTTAAGTGAGAGGTTTTCTTCTTAAAGAATTCTGGTGGTATGTCAAGGCCACTAGGTTGCTCAGCCACCCTCAGCTTTTGGCCCTAACCCATGGTTTGAGATTGATATTGAAGCTCCAATTCTCACAACAAACAGTATGGCCAGAAAGAACCAGGGTAGTAGTTTACCCTTTGTTCAAGAATATTTTCCAATTGTACCAAACAGTTCCTTTTGAATACCACTAGCCAAAACCTAGTCAGAGCCTTCCCCAACTGCAAAGACAGGAAATGTAGCTTTCATTTCAGGTGGTCATGTCCCTGGGAAAAAGTGGAAAAACAATATATAATTAAAGTATGTGGAACTCATAGTCTATACTAAGGATGGTTAATAATAGATTCTGTTTTTTTTTAATTTCTGAAGAAAGTAGCTTTATTTTACTCTTATTTTAAAAATAGACAGTTTAAAAATGTTTAATTTAAAATGTCTTATTTAAAAATGTTGAAAGTAGCTGATGAGCTGTCTTCCCCTGCTGTCAGCAAGTCATACAGACACTCAAGTGTGTCCAAGATTCAGCTTCCCCAATACCTGCTACTATGGCCAAGGCAGGTGTTATTGCTGGAGGTAAAATGAATGCTAATACTGCCTAACAGGAGCACTGAAGACTGCCGTCATCCAAGAGGGCCCAGCATGAGGATCATGCAAAGCCTCCAAAGCCTTAGGCAAGTCCGTGCTTGAACCCAATTGTGATGAGCCTTTGTGTGTCAAGTTGGTGGAGGAGCTTGGTGCTGAGCATGAAGATCAAATTAGGCATCTGTGAAAGCAAGAGAGGGGACCTATAAACCTGGCTGTGGTATGTTAAGGATGCTAATTGAAGACTACTTCAAATGCAAGAAATAAAACTAGCTTGATTTTCGTTTCCCAACAACGAAAGCCCGATACTTTATTCACATAAGAATAAAAGCTCTCAAATGTAAAAAAAAAAAAAAAGAAAAAATTGATTATATTCTATGAGGTGAAACTGGAATCAGAATATATGGGTAGGGACTACCAGTTCTACATTTTAATAGCTAACTAAAATTCTCTATGCTATATCTCTAGGAGACTCAGTTAAAAAGTAAATCTATCCAACAGTAGCTTTTTAAGGACAATCACAGAGTGGATATCAGTGTTATGTGATAAATGCTTTAAATGTGTGTAAGGCTTAGCATTCTCCCAGACTTTTAATATACCCTCAGGGAGAAACATGAGGTTCTTGTTAATCTGTATCTATATTTTTAGCAAGTTCTCCAGAGATGCCAATGAGTAACTCTTTGGTCCACAGCATGCATGGCAGTAGAAGATTTTGAACTGGGTCATTCCTTTATCCTTTTCAATGTAGAACTGCTGGCTACATCAATAAGTGAATAGACAAAGGAACTAATGAATAGTAGTTCACACCAGAAAGCTATATATGACGTTTTCTACACTCTCAGACTCATCCTCTCTCTTACTTTGACACAGCTGCTATATAAGTATAACATAACTTATTAAGCTGGAAAGTTCCATAAAATTTATCTAAGACCATGGATACAATAAATATGAACTGACTCAGAATGATCACAGGCTCTTGAGTTTTTTTTTAATGAATGTAATCAGGTTAATCTAGATGGAAAACCTTTCTATTAAATATAAATCAATCATCCTCAGTGATAAACTGATCATCATTCACCTCTGACCATGAAGAAAACTGTTTTTCACACTGACACTCAATGTCACAGTTATAGGCTGGTCTCATGTCATGAAGTTTATGGAATATTTATAAGGTGTATTTTAGGGTGACTGACACAAAGTTTTCACTTTATGGTTTTTTTTTTTTATTCTTGGATTACAACTCACTTTAACATGGGCTAGATCCTTTTGGATGTCCTGCACTCATTGGTTAAATGAATCTGTCTATTCTACTCAGTTCTGCAGTGGTATAACTGTTCTATTTCTGAAGTCCTTTCTACATGCAATGTTTTATGATTCTCTATTTCATTCAGAATTTACATTTAATTGTTCTCTTCCTTAAAATGTTTGCCATTTATCTAGCCCCTAGGTTTGGCTTTATGGGATCTTGCCATTTCTCTTCAATTGATGGATTATAATTGGCACTCTGTCACTATGGTGATTTTAGACATTTTCTTTCCAAGTGAATGCATAGACTCCATAAGGATTATATTGTAGAAGGTCATATTTTGTTGTCTATGTGACTGCATATAATAGAACTGCTTAGATTGTTCAGTATTGCCTTGGTCAGGGTGGCTGGTATTGAATTGTTTGAAAAAAATCAATGAAATCTGTGTTATTGAAAAGAGAGAACTGCATTAGATTTACTGGTTCACAAAACTGGAAAGTAGGTCAGTGCCCAACATTCCTGTAATTGCTGCTGGCTCATTTTCAAATTCAGTGACTGCCCCTGAGGACCAGAAAACCATCTATTGCATTGGGGTCAGGGAGGCTGCATCCCTGAGAGACCAGGTCAGCCCAGTCTAGCCCTCTAGGTCTAGACAAAACCCATCTTTGTAACTTTTATCCAGGGTTCTAGAAAACTTTCTCTACTACAGCATATGGTTTGTTTTAGTTTTAGTATGTCAGTAATGTTTCCTCTAATTATTTTTCCATTACTTTTTTTTTTGCCTTTTACAAAAAAGATTTTACCCTGTTCTTCCCCTGAGATTGCTCAAGGACTCTATGTTATTTCATTTTTAAAATGATGTGTTTCAAAAGATGGGCAGAATTAAATCGTGGCAGAAATCAGGGACTAATTAAGCAAGAGTGGGTCACAGTCTAATTTTCCTGTCCTTAGTAAAAATGAAGGTCTTTTTAATTATAAGATTTAAGTTAATGGGCTACATTTTTAGTGTATTAATAATGAGCATCACTATCTCACATACCGGTTACAAGTGAGACATTTGCAAACCTCTGAGGCAAGCCATTGGTTATGTCAAAAGGAAGGAGGAGAGAAAGCAGAATGGCATATCACAGGTAGAACTGGCACAGGGATGGTTAAACTATCTGTTATAGTGCATAACTCTTGTGTTCTTCAGTGGAGAGATAAATGTATATTTAACCAGAGCCAAACCTTGTTGGATTCTAGACTTCCTATTGCACTCTCCCCTTTCATTGACCTTCTCAATAGCTTTCCTTCCTTTTTCTGTTCATTGCCATTCTCTTATTTACCTGTTTGCCCATGAGCTTAACCCATGAGACCTCACTCAGAAATTTAAGTGGTAATGTTGCCAAGGCAACACTCCGATCTGTTGCTTCTCTGAAAGATTAAACAGCCTTTCTGGGAGAAGAACCATTACTCTCAGGAGCAAATACCAAGAAACCTGGCAGGGAGCAAGAACAAATAATTTGAATTGGTAGCTTATATAAGTGTTGTAGCATCACCATATTGCAAGTAATCATGAATTGCAACACCCTGACAAATGGTCTTTGGAGTATAGTATCCATCTTACACCATTAAATGTATTTGCTAGAAAATAAAGTGGAGAAGGACTTTATTGGACTTTATTTTGTCTGGAGGGATCTTGTGAGTTTTACAAAGTGCTGTCATATACATTCCATTCTTTAAAAGATTCCTGATATATTTATATGTCAGAAAAATGAGATGTAAATATACGCGTTAAACTTTGAACTAAATATGAAAGACCCAGGTGTCTATCAACTTAATAGATAGTGGAGGGGGCTAAAACCAAGTATCCTGGTGGATCATTCATGCATCATGTGTGTGTGTATGTGTGTATCTGTATGTGTGTGTATGTGTGTATGTGTGTGTGTGTATGTGTGTGTGTATGTGTGTGTCTGTGTATGTGTGTGTGTGTCTGTGTATGTGTGTGTGTGTCTGTGTATGTGTGTGTATGTGTGTGTGTAGGTGTGTGTGTGTATGTGTGTGTGTAGGTGTGTGTATGTGTGTGTGTAGGTGTATGTGTGTGTGTATGTGTGTGTGTGTGTGTGTAGGTGTGTGTGTGTGAGAGAGAGAGAGACAGAGACAGAGAGACAGAGACAGAGAGAATGAACTGTGATTGTCCTTAGTACTCTTTTGACTATTCATAGTAGAGAGTTCCATCTTGGAGCAAGTCTACTTAAAGCCATGAAACTTATCCTTGCTCCCACACCCAGAAAAGAAACATATATTTCTTTTTGGTTGCTTAATCTATGTCCCTAGAAAGAAAACAAGGGGGGAAATTCGTATCTGTTAATATTTTTTTCTGGCTGTGAAATCTGAAAAAATTGAGGGTAAAAAACAAAGTAACAAAGCTGAAAAGGAAGGTATGTTTAGTGATGTGTCTTCCAGATCTCACGTCAGAAGTGATAAGGCCACTCTCTTAGGTATAGGAGCAACTGGAGGTAATCCTGAGATGGGGGCATTTTTCAGGTATCTCCTTGGGTGAAGGCAGAGATGCTTTAGCTAGTAACACAGCCTTCTTGGAACTATCTACAAACAGACTCAACAGAAGAGCAGTACAATGGCCAGGACTCCTTGTTTTAGTCAAAGCAACTTCGAAGGGTCAGGAAAATTTGAGTCACCATGGAGCTAGCTGAAGTCTCAATTGTTGAGCATCCTAGCATCCTTTCTTTACCTAACCCACTGTCCCTACAACCATCCTTATTCAAGATCATGCCTAAACATCCTTCATGTTGGTCACCGTCTCAATCTGCTTCCTCAGGATTTCAGTTCAGAGAACTATATATTACATTTCATACCATGGCTAAGTTATTTCTCCTGACTTTTGTCATAAGTCAAAAGAAAAATAGGTCATTCGGGTCATTTGAACCTCTCAACACAGTATTACTCTGAGTATATTCTCCAGCAGAGACTTCAACGGGCCTCATGCATTGCTCTTTGAGGCTAGCACTTTCTGGATTATATTTGTCAATAGTCCTATACCATTTCTAGTACTTTTTACAGTAAAATGGGTCCCTTTGGTTTTATGAAATATTGTTTGATATCTCATGCCAGTGAATTAAACACTATTTCAAATGTGCATCTCTCTTGTGAGCAGGAAAGTCAAATATATTAAAACATATGTTTATTTCTATGAAAATGACTATCTTAGAATTAGAAAATAAGGCTTGGAGGATGATTATAGACAACTTGACACCCAGTGGATTATTCAGGGAAGATGTAGTAACTTATGGCTGATCTGTAACTATGGAAACCTGGACAGTTGGCAACATCAATAATAAATTGAGCAAGGAGTGGATGGTACTGAGGTCATAATTTTGTGCTCTGTCACTATGTTTACTCTATTGTGTTCTTATTAAACTCAGCTATAATTTTCTGCTCACATTATGTTTTTTTCTTCTTCTTTTACTGGTAGGAATAATCCACAATTATACATGCCAATAGATTTTCTTTATTCAGAGTCTGCTTCCCAAGGACTGTAATCTATGTCAAGGAATGTAATTATAGGAGCCCAAAAAAAAAAAAGGAATGTGGCTACCCAGGTGATAACATTGATTAACCGAAATTCTTGCTTTCTTGGTTATTCTAGGACATTTCTGGAGAGATGAAGGAATTGCATCTGAGAAGAATCACCGGGTGTAAAGAAGACTTGGAGAAAAAGTAAAGGAACTAAAGGTCCCTCTGATCTCCCATTGGTCAAAAATTTGCCCCACTGGACAATACTTTCATTCTTCTAAATTGATGGCACAGCCAAGCCAGATGACACCAGACAGATAGATCATCTGGTACATCACTTCTCAAGGCATTCTTATCAGGTAACAGCTCACAAGGGTGCTCTTCAGTGATGGTAGAAATGGTAGTTAGAATTTTGATTCCTGATGATCTTGAAGTATTAATACTGGTATGCATCTCAGAAAAGACAGCAAGTGGGTGAGTAGAGAGGGCTGATCAGAGTAGGATGGAGCATAAACTGTGAGTGATACAATAATTAGGAGTGTGTGTGTGTGTGTGTGTGTGTGTGATTCTTTCTGCGATTGACCTATATGTTTATTATTGTATAAAGTACCTACTTTTCTTCTCTCATTGTGGAAGGGT
This sequence comes from Grammomys surdaster, assembly GCF_004785775.1. NCBI lineage: Eukaryota > Metazoa > Chordata > Mammalia > Rodentia > Muridae > Grammomys > Grammomys surdaster. The sequence goes on along the minus strand of NW_021604754.1, from coordinate 427,416 downwards.
AGACATAGAACAGTAAGATTGGTAACAATCATGATAGCAATAGTCATATAGTTGTCTCATGGGAAATTCCTGGATCCAGGAATCATTCAGGCAGGTACTAAAAATCAAGTCCTTAATAGAAAATGGTGTAGTATTTATATATAACCAATATGTATCTCTGATACACTATACATAATCAAAATGTCTTAATTATGAAACATTGCAAAATATGAAACTTTCTGAGAGTAAACATTATGTCATGAGGGGAAACTTCATATCACACAGGTGTGATGGTTTGCAGTCAAAATGTGGGTACAAAAAATAGTGTATAAAATTAACTTTGGGTTCTGTGTGCAAAGAAACAAAACAGAATTTGGGCTTAGTTTGGGTCTCATCTTTTTTATGCCTCACTATATATATGGAGACATCTAAAATTCTAAGAGTCAAACCATTTTTGGTCCCCAGAATTTTGTAGAATGGCTACTAAAACTTGTTGATATACAAGATATGAAAGTATATTTTATATTGTATTGCTCAGAGAATGAGGAACACACACACGTTTAATATAGTTGTAATCGCTTTTCTAAACAGTTTCTATCCATGGTTGGCTGAATCTGTGGATGCAGAGCTTATACCACAGAGGGCCAGGAGTGACTATAATAAGGAGGCCTATGGCAGCATCAGGCTCTGCAACTGACAAAACCAGACGAATACCTTTCATAGAGAAGGAACTGTGGAATAGTTTCCCCCTAGTAACCCCAAACATTTCAGCACATTCTCCCTTTCACCAGAGGAGAGCATTTGATAGCTGGAATGAACTGTACTTGTCGCGTCCACCCTCAACCAGCAAGTAAGACATAGAGCGAGCTCTTCTCCAAGCAGTTTATTCAGGACCCTTGAACAATCTTCTGACTTCTGACCCCGGGGGAAGTGTCTCCTAGGCTTAAGTACTCTAGGACTAGCCTACCCCCGTCTGCCATGTGGCAACAGCAGATAGGTACACACACACACACACACACACACACAGACAAGCCAGATAACCAGCCACAGCCAAATAAGGACTTGTTTACTCCTAAGAGTCCTCTCCAACAGGTGACGGAAGGCGGAGACCAGCGCCATCTTAAGGGGGCGGCACTATGCGGCTCTCCAAATGCACTTATTTCCCTGCATTCGCAAAAGGTTAGGAAGAAGCCAGTGACATCTAGATTTTGAAGGACATCAGAAGTTAAACATAATCTACCAACCTTACTTGAGAAATTAGGGAGTAGATCCAGAGGGGAAACCCGAGTTCCATGTCAGCTTTTGCATTAAGAGGAACTGATTAAGAAAGAGGTGATAGTATTAGCATTAAATTAAGTTATGTCCTCATTAGAGTTTCATTGCTCACAAAAGAGACAAGCATGGCTGGGGGTTTAGCTTTTGCTGGATGTCTATTACATTCTATACATCTCACACTCATTATTTTCTCTAATTAACCAATTAATCATCACAAAACGCTGGGGGGGTGATATAATTTCACCTATGAATTGAGAAGTTTAGAGCTTATACAAGTCTAGATTAATAATTAGTTGCTGTTGGAATCAAAATTTGACTCCAGACTCCAAATGCCATGCTCAGAAACCAGTCTCACCCTCCAGGAGCAAAACATTTAAGGAATACGGAAGCCAAGAAGAAATGGAATCGTGTTTTTATCTTAATAGCCTGTTTCCATTTTCTTTTAAATAAATTTCAAACATCAAAGATTGAAAACAGTGGGTTCCTTCAAGTAAATAAAAGCATATATATATATAGCACAACAAAATGCTGGCCTTAATATAGTAAGCTCATCCAGGAGAGGAATATTCCTAATCTCCACAGTGGTACCTGGCTCTTTCTATACCAGGATGGCTCTGAGTAAGATTCCAGGGTCTTCAGGCTTTCTCCTCCCTTAAAATTCAAGCATTCTCTGGGCAGTGGAGGCGCATGCATTTAATCCCAGCACTTGGGAGGCAGAGACAGGCGGATTTCTGAGTTCGAGGCCAGCCTGGTCTACAGAATGAGTTCCAGAACAGCCAGGGCTACACAGAGAAACCCTGTCTCGCAGCCCTGATTACACACTGAAGGCCTAAAATCAGCCATAGGCCTAAAATCAGCAATAGGCCTGTCATACATGTATATTAACACCAAGTCTTGGGTCTCTATGAAAAAACATTGAAACAGATGGCTATAAGCTATTGTAAACAGGCAGCTTTTGTGGAAATTTACCAGCCCGAGTAGTCATAGGCCTTGTAAATAGGTAGCCTTGGCAGACAATACCAACTTAGATAAGGACAAGTGAGTCATAGGCAGAGTCATAGTGACCTGTCCCCTGAACCTTCACCCAGCCGATACCCGGTTCTGAAAGATATCTGTATTCCCCCTGAACACCCACACTTCAGTGTCATCCCCTTCCCCACATCCTGCCTTTCTGTGTTTATAACCCCTGTGTGAATGAATTACTATTTGAGAAAAAATAAATAAATTATTTAATTAAAAAAAAGACATTTAGCAATAAAGGTATAAAGACATAAAGGCATAAAGACAAATAAAGGCATAAAAACAAAACAGTGAAAAACATACATACTAAAACACATCATATATAGTCAATGTGAATTGTCACAAATTCTCAAGAACCTGTATGTCATTACTTCCTAATGCCATGATGCCTAGCATAAGATCTTTACTGGAAGAGACACATTTTTCTAGAGTTTTAGAATTTAAGAAACTTTATAGGACAATGACCTCAGTTTAAGTTTAACCAGAACTTCAAAGAGTATCATAAAAAAATTACCCTGTGTCCAAGGTAATTGTCCTATCACAAAACTGTACCATTTCATGTTTGACCCCGTGTGCTCAATTAATCTCAAGGATGTGCTTAATTCCTCCAGGGAGAAGACAGGCCCATTAAGCATGAGAAATGAGCTTCGTAACCAAAAAATTCTACTCTCAGAAAAGTGTACTGTGTCTTATCCAGCTTCTAGGAAACCAGCACTGAGTCTGGCACACCCACCCCAAACTAGATCACAGGTTGATACTTTCTGCATCTAAGCCTTGTACCCTTTTGGATTAAACAAGACTAAAGAATAACTCTTTCTTGAAGGAATGGCTTTGTTCTTCCCTGTGCTAGTCAGGCAGTTTGGGAAGGGGTATAATGTTCGGTGCATTGGTTTCCTCCTAAGAGTAGGAGGAGGTGGTCATCATCCAAGGAATTCTAAAAGAATTCTAGTACCAAGGTTGAAGTATTAAAATTCACTTGATGAGACCTATCTACTTGTGTTCTTTTGGGGGAGAAAATGCTTAGGGCCCAGAGAGGTTCTTCCACCATAGATATAGGATTGTTGCAGATTCCTTGGCTTAGGTACTTAGGTACTTATAAATCTTTATATACCAGAAATATAAACCAGAGAACATATATGTTACAATGATGCTTATCTGACACTTTGTCATGCTCAGAGTAACTTTGAAGATTCAAGCAAAACAAGATAAAATGGGAAAAGACTTTCCGTAGACGCTTTGATGTTCTTTCTATTCCCTGGAAAAGGAAAAGTAATGGGAGGGGCCAGGTAAGTTTACACTAAACAATAATATATAATAGGGATAATGAAACTGAAACTTAGTTATATTAATATTTCATTAAATATTGTGTTTATTTAATATATAAGTATATATTATTTTGTCCTATTTACATAATTTTGTTATATTTATTTTACTAAATCAGTATGAGTATAACTAATGTGATACATGGATAGACGATGAAACTGTATAAAGAAGAACAGCATCATTAAATTGTTTGTTTTTTAAACTTCCATTAAAGGTAGTTTTGACTACACTGGGGAAAGAAGATAATTGATGTTCTGTGGTAGAAGGTTCAGTAAGTACTTTTTCTAAAACCTGAGAAAATATGGACTATAGTTAAACCCTCTTCCCTGATCATAACACAGATCCACAAACTTTAGCAAACAATTTAAAAAATCAGAATTTTTCATACCTCACTTGGTACCAGTACCTGATCTAGCTTTCTTGGTAGTGAAATCAGGTCTGGATGAATATGAAGTTATTTATAGTATTTATTTATCTCACTCAGTGAATTATTTATACATTTCCTAGCAGAAATAGCAATATGATGAATGTGTTTAATTTGGGGATTCTGTCCTAGATCTGGAAGAAAGTGTCTGCTATGTGTTTGTTTTCCTTCTCTTATTCTTACATACTCAGCATCCTCTAAATCACATGACTACAAGAGCTTTAGGGATTAGAGAGTGGGTTGGAAACAGCTAATTAGTGATAAATAAAGGCACATTGGAGAGACTCATAGTTGTATGTTTTTCCTAAAACCTTCCTCTTTTCGTCTCCACAAAAAGTGGCAATGATCATAAGTTCAATGTTTCATTCCTTATTTTCTGAAGTTAAGTTATTTTCGTGGCTGTTTAGTAAATCCTCTTGGTCTACTAAAAATACTGTCTTCTACTATCCTTGATGATGCCTACTCTATGTAATGACTATTGAAGGTGAGTGGTATTAATTTTGTATTTTCTATTCTAACCCACCAATTTATAGGTAAGGCATACATGTGATAGTTAGGATGTTTTGAGATATGAAATGTCCTAAACTCTGGTAAAGGATAGAAAATAATTTCTCTTTGATCGAAAACACTGGAGACAATGGCATATAGATTTTCCTTTGTCGAAATTAGTGATAAATAAAGGCACATTGGAGAGACTCATAGTTGTATGTTTTTCCTAAAACCTTCCTCTTTTCGTCTTCATACTTTACTGTTTAGCAGCATATAATTCTATACAGAAGGCATCCTGTTGAATGCCTGCTGTCATCAAAACTTGGATAAGGTGTCATAGATGGAGCTAGAAATGATTAGGAAGGATAGGAAGTTGCAATAGATAAAATAAGTTTAAAACAAAGAGAATATATGTAGTAAAAAGTATATGAATGAAAATATCATTGATAGAGAGATGGTTCAGGGATTGTGAGCATGTACTACTCTTGAAAGAGACCAAAATTTCGTTCTTGGTGAACTCACAACTTCCTACAACTTCAGCCCCAGGGGATCTGATACTTTCTTCCTGACTAACTACATTCATGCATATATACCTACACACAGATACACATATAGACATTAAAAACTAAAACCCCAAAAGTATCATCACGAAATCTACCACTTCATAAATAATAAATATATACTAATAAGTTTTAAAAATTATTTTGAAATAGGTTTAAAAGCAATATTTATTTACTGTTGCCTCATGTCCTCTTTCTGAATTAGGTTTTTAATGTTTATTACTAATTTTTTTAGTGAGAGCTTTTTCTTTGTCTTTGTAAGGTTTGAGAGCTAAATGAGGAGGAGAGAGAAAGAGAGAGGGATGGAGACTAGCTCAAGAATTTTAGAACTTACTCTATATGACAGATTGCCCTCACCTCAGCATCCTGACTGCTGACTTGAGATTCTCATTTTCATATAACTATGAATGTGTTCACTTAATCCTCTTTCTGGAATAAAAGTTGCTTTCCTTTATGAATTAGAATCTTTCATTCCATTACTGTTTGGCATTTCTTTATTGTTATTAAGAAATATATGTTATTTTAGTGTCCCTTTTTTCTCTAATGTATTCAAGGTTATACGGTTTCTTTGGTTCTAACTTTCATTTTTCTGCACATCTAGTTTATTATTTATTTATCAATTTTACATAGTCCTGCTCTTGTTAACTATAGGTTTGATTTAGTCTGATCTTTTTTTGAAATTTAAATCCATTTATTTTAGATATAGAATGCTAACTTGTTTATACTTTACCATTTGTGAATTTTCTCAAAGAATGGCCTTTCAACAATTTCACATGACATTGATTTCCCTGTATACTTCCTAATAATCAGTGGTCAATAATCAGTAGTCAATTTCTCTTTCATGGGAAGTTTTTTTTTTTTTTCCATTTAATCATATACAGTGGCTTCAGGGTTGCTTTTGTCAGCCTTTTGTTCAATTCGGCCCTACTAGTCTATTGGCAACTGTAGATACTTAACTGGATATTAGATGCCTTTCTTCCAAATAGGCATCTCTCTTTTCCACCAAAAAATTCACACACACACACACACACACACACACACACACAAATACATACACACGCCATTTTATTTATAGGTTTAGGAAGTCTAAGAAACCCTCATGTTAATCACTCATGCTGACTCTGAACAGACTGCCTGATTCCGTTAAAGGACTTCATAGGGGAAATTATTTGCATAATGAGATTCAACCCATATGCTAATAAATGCCTATTCATAACTAGGTGGTACTTCTCAGTGAGAACATAGACCCTTAGGTATTTAGGAATGTGTTAAAGAGCTCTGGTAAGGAGTCTGTAGTGTGTCCTAGGTAGACAGAAGATATCTAGATGTTTAGGCAATCACAATGTCTACTCACAATTATTCTGAAAAATTTCTGCTTGAGTCCCAGATAAGTAACACAGCTTAACTTTGGCCATCTTTAAGCACGTAATGGTGGCCTACTGAAGCTTTAACTGAGATTTACCAATGACAAATGATGTTCAGCATCTTTATATGTACTGGTTTGCACTCTGTACAATTTAAAAATTTTAAACATTTTATGTTTTTTAAAAATGTATTTAATTGTGATAGAATTACATCAGTTTCCCCTCCTCTTTCTCTCTCCAGCCCTTCCTGGCTACCTTTCCTTAAATTCCTCCCATGCTACCCTACTTGTATACTTGATAGTCTCTTATCTTTAATTGATAGTCTCGTATCTTTAATTATACTTATTCTATATATGTATGTGCATACTTACATGGGCATGTGCGTGCACGTGCACACACACTCACCCACACACATGCACACATAAATAAAGCTTGCTTTGAGTTTGTTTTTTTTTTTCTGTGTATATGGTTTCAAGGCTGACCATTCTGTATTTGTCCAACTTAATAAAAATGTTTTTTGCTAATTACAAAATTAATTGAATTTATTCATATTATTATTATTATAATGTTAGTAGTCCTAGATGACTGATGATGGTTCATTAACAACGAAGTGCTTCAAAAATTATCTTCAACTGTGCTTTATCTTTCTATTCATTGATAACATCAAATAACAAAAAATGTAAAATTTTAATTGAGCTTAACTTTTAAAATTATGACTTCAATGTTGCATCGAAGAAATGTGAGATACTGCTCTTCTAATAAAATTGTCCAAAAATATTTTAACTTCTTTTTATTTGTAGCCAAGGTAAGGTTCAATATAAATTCTTATATTCTAGAGGCGGACCCTAAGTAGTAACATACTGTTTAATATTTTCATTCAATACTTCATTTCCTTAATAGTCAACCTAATTATATTTAGGATAATTGGATACTTTTCAATTAAGTGAAGGAAATCAGTGGCCATGCATGAAGTATTGCTCAATGCAGACCAGTATGTAAATCATTCATATTGACTCTCAGCAGACTGCCACATTTTCCTGAACAGTTGCACTGGGGAAGGTATTTGCATAATGACATTGAACCCATATATCATCAAATGCCTCTTTGTAATTAAGTAGTACACATCTGTGTGGTCTAAATAAATCAGTGCAGAAACAAATTGTAACTTGAAAATATGCTAGCACCTTATAAGAGCATCTCTTAAAAATATGTTTATAAAAACATCCAATTATCATTCATACAACAGTGGAAAGTTACGGCTTCAGTGTTTTCTAATATCACTTTTGGTTTTAATACACATTTGCTTCCAAGATTCTAGTACTGAAAAGACCATCAGTTCAGTCACATTTTTAAAGAGAAAATAGAGAATATGTTTTTCTCTGTGACCTAGAAAAACAAAGCTTCTTTTGTAAGATTATTTTTGGAGAAGACAGAAAAGATAATAATGAAAACAAAGTTCTTTATAGTGAGGCAGCCAAATCTGGAATATATATTTAGTTTGAAACTATATAGGCTACTTCAATGTCAATTTATCTGTTGTATAAAGATTCTAAAAATCATGAGTGCATGGAAGAAAAATAAACCCTAAATTTTCATCTATTTTTGGAAAGTCATTGACAATAGTTTAGAGCATTGTTAGAAAACTGTGCAAGTCAACATTTCCCTTAAGATGTGAATTGTGTTTGAATGTGAGCTCCTTATGCTACTGAAAACATTGCACTGTAGAACAAACCCTCAAATGTACCTGCTACTTGGGAGCAAGGACACTATAAATTCAGGAGGAAAAGTGGGGGACAAGCTGGGTTTCTGGCAACTATTTAGTCCACTGACAAGAGCTTTCCCCTTTCAGGCCCAGAATTCCCAAACTGTCAGTAAAAAATGGACAGAAAATGAGCAACATGTTGTAATCTGTACCTTGTGGAGCCGTGGAAGACACTGAGGCTCTTTATTCTAATCTTATTAATCACACAAATAAGTAGAGGCACCTACGCAGACAACACATACAGATCATCAGAGAAGCTTGGAAACATCAGCAAAGAACCAGCAAGAAACACAGGATTTCTTTCAAAGGACCAGCATTGGGTTTGGATTTAATCAAATCTCTAGGAGGAGAATGGTTGTCAGTGGGGCATCTGGGCTGCATGGAGGTTTTACAGTCGTTATAAAGAGAGGGAGCAAGCAGGGGCCCTGGTGAGATGATTCAGCACAAAAAACGCACAGTGGCCAAAAATGACGACCTGAGTTTGAACCCTAGAAGGACAGGGCAAGAGATGTCTGACTCTTGCAAATTACCCTCTTACCTCTACAGCCATGCGATGACAGGCATGCAACCTTCACGCCGGAGGTCAATGTTTAAAAGGGGCTAGATCTATATTAACCAACATAAAACACAACCTTAAAATACTCCAAGCCGGAAGAGCAGGCTGTATCATGGTGTCTTGCTTTTCCTGAGGTGTCTGTTGGAAGTTGAATCTAGAAGAATTTAATATGCGAACCACATTTACCTTCCAAATGTGTTCTGATTCGAGAAACAGGTCCTAGCCATAGGGGTTCATGTAGGAGACTGCAGGAGTTGTGAGGGAAGTCAGCTGTAAAGGAGGGAGAAAACCAGATGCTGCCTGCTAAGAGAAGTAGAGACATCACAGGCAGCACAATTTGCATGGACCTGTGAAAAATAAAAATCACAGACATCCTGCTAATGTTTTATGGAGAACTCTTAGGCCGTCCAGATGGCTTAGTGGTTAAGAAAGCTTGTCTGGGTTTGGTTGCTAGCGCTAATTACATGGTAGGGTAAAAATACCTGTAAGCCCAGTGGTACCTTTAAGAATCATGGGATCTTGAACTTGTACATGGTGGACATGCAAGTGGTACAGAGACATACATTCAGGCTAGACACCACCAACACACACACACGCACACGCACACGCACACGCACACGCACTATAAAAAAATAGAAAAGAACTCCAATGCTGTTGATGGCTGTTTGCATTTTGTTGCTAATTCTGCTCCTGTAAGAGGAGAGCCCCAGCTAGGAGTAGATCACAGACTCAGGTGACTTCAGGTGAAATCTTAATTGTTCAAATAAAGGCTAGAGCCTGTGATTGGACAATGGAAGGAAAAGGCGGGGCTGGATGTTTTAGAGAGGGACAGATGACAGAGAAGAGAAAGATGAGACAGAGGACAGAGGGAGAAGAAGATGGAGGAAGAAGAGGTAGAAGCAAGAGGGAGCAGAAGCACATGGCCTGGAGGAACTGCAAATAGGATTGCATAGCTGAGGAATAAAGTGGTACAGAGGTGTGTCTACCCAATCCAGGTGTGGTGTTTATATATTGTAACTGAGTTGTGTGTTCTTTGCACGGGCTTATTGGGGTTGGAGATTGACTGTAACACTCCAGTCAGCAGCTGGAGAGCATTATATACTGTCCCCTTGAAGACTGGATCCCATGTGAATGTGCTACCTATCAGGAAGACACAGTCTATTATAAGATTTTTTTCCCATGCCTTATTGCAACTCCCCTGCTGCTTTCCATTTCAGTGCTAGCTTTTGCAGAAAAAAAAAAAATGCCCCTTTCTGCAAAGGTGACACCTGACAAAACAGTAAAGATTTACCTGCCCCAGATTTACTTGCTTACCAGTCAGCGTCTGCAAATTTTCTTCCTGGCATCATCAAGACCCAGCCTAAAATCCCTCACTCAAGGAACTCAAATCCCATTAGCATATTCATTTCAATATCTTTTAAAATCAAACTTCAGTTCTACCTGGTGATTTATAGAGACAGAGTGCTGAAAGAGCAAGCGTTCTCTGCATGTACTAGGTTCTCAATACTTCCTCATATATCTATGAGCCAATGAAAACTTGACTCTAATTAAATGTTCCTAGAAAAAGACATATACCATTGGAAGACTCCAGTTTTATTTCTGAAAAATAATGAACTAAGGAATTTTCAATATAAAAATAGCCACGGTTTAATGTGCAAAAAGGATTTAAAGAGAGGAGGCCAGAGGAGGATGAACGGCTACGTCTAGCAGGTTTTCCTGATTTAGGAAAGCAATGACAAAACCTGAGTGATCACATATGCTTACACACACACACACACACACACACACAAAATTTCTAAATTTATAGTACAACTTCTGTTATTTAACTATCAGGAACAACTACATTTAACACATTCAGACTCCCCTTTCTCTTTTTCTTTGTCCTCCTTGCTTTTACATGTACACCACTCTTACTCTGAAATTTCTTTTTGAATGATATGGCTAGGAACTTGAGATGTGGCTTTATCTGGTATAATGCTCAGACTGTTAATTGTATAATCATAAATGCAAAGAAAGAAAAAAGAAAAAAGGAAGGAAAGAAAGAAAGAGAGAAAGAAAGAAAAAAGAAGGAGACAAAATCCACTGAATTCCTTAATTTTATTACATTATTCCATATTTAGTAGTCATACTAGTTAGCTTTAAAATTATAGTCTCATTTTAAATCCATTGAATAAGTAACTTTTAGAGATAATTGGTAAAAACCAACATAAAATTCTTCACAATTGTTTTATAGTTACAGAAATGTCTCTAACAGTTTTTAAAATGAGCTAGACATATCTATTTTATGAAAACACAGAGAGAAGTTTACAGTATAACATATCAAATGATACAGCTGGAGAACATTTCAAGACAGTTTATGGTCTGTTTTAAGATTCTGACACTGGAATTATGAAAGTTTAAGTGGCCTCTGCGAATCCACACCTGTGCCTTGGAGAAGACGAGACCTGAGGCTGAAGGGTCACCAAGCACTCAGGGCAGGATCATGGACAGATGAAACAACCTGCCTGTGAACCCTTGCACTGCCAGGCCCCTGGGAAACATCACACACATCCGCACACTTAAGAACTCCTGGAAGGGTTCCAGAACAAATATAGACGCCTACAGAAAAGTTCGGTAGAATGTGAATATCGCCACAGCACTTAGCATCTTAGTACATAAAAATACAGGGATGCTGCGTGACAGCTTCATACCATCATCATATTGAATGCTAACAAGCCACCCTCTCCCAGCCTTATTTCTGCTTTTGGTAGGCTGAAGAGGCTTCCTTGATTATATTCCTCCAGAATTGCGTCTCACTCCTATCACCAAACTCAATAAGAGATGATTTTCTATTTTTCATTCTTGGCAAGGCATTATCCAGGAATGGCTACTATCCTGAATAGACCTTTGGCATGGTTGCCTTTGGGAATGTGTTTGGGTTCTGAGTGAGATAGGGTTTGAGTGTGAGTACCTCCACATGAAGATACCTTTCTGTGAGCCTTTATATCTTCTGTGAAATGAAAATGGTACTGCCCCGTAGGTGTATGTATTAAAGGAAATGTATAAGGTCTCCAGTGCTCAAGTAACTGCTTATCTCTAAGGCAAATATAGCTCCTTATTTTCCTCAGAGAAAGTCACCAACCTTAGACAGGGAGAAAAAGAACAAAACTTCTATAGGAAAGATATTCTGCCTTAATAGTATCATGGCTACTGCTGTCTTTTAACTTTCTGTCTTCTGGCATTTTCTGAAACACTGGTCATGTCACAGTGCATGTTTTTCTGAGGCAGAAGTTTCCTCTAAGGTTACAGCCATATGCACTGCATGAGGCATTGAAATGCAGGTTATCACTCTGTGAAGATCAGTATACTGAGTTCTTTCTCTTGCTGCTTTCTATTTTTTCCCCTTCTGTTACATTAAGAGTTTTTTTTTTTTTAAGAAGAAAAAAATCAGTCACTTAGACATTTGACATGCAATGTGAGTCACCATCCTTGACTATAGTATTCCTTTTATCAGCTCCTACCCTCATCAAGATGCTTATTGGCTAAGTACTTAGCTTTATCCTTTATACCATCAAAGGCAGATTTAACATTGCCATTCCAACAGAATCCCAGATAATGATAAATACAAATAACAAGTATCATTAACCATTTAGTTTAGCTCACAGACAAAATCCAAGAGGGAAGAAGACATTAAAATATCCAGGTCAAAGAGGATAGTAACCTAACCCTGGGTGCCAGAAGCAAGGCTTGTTTACTGGGACATTTCAAGGAGGAGAGATTGCTTTACTTACAGAAACAGAGATTAGCTAGGAGTACAGAATGTTTTTACTTCGTGGAAGATAGACTAAGACTTGGTGGTGTTGTGCTGGTTTATCTTAATTTCAGTACTACTCAATCTATCTGTAGCCAATGTGATGAATTGCTCAGCAGTGATGGGAAATGGCCTGAATCAGATCAGATGGATGTAAGCTTCTCCAAAGAGCTTCCCAGGGTACTAGCTGAAAATGAATTTGTTCCCTTTCCTTCCTTTTCTGTACTAAACTTTATCACTATTCCTTCGAAAGAAATAGCTCGCATCTATTCCTTTACCTAATCTATAGTCCTGGAGAACAGTTTCTAGGGATTGGAGAACTATCCCACAAAAGTCTCTGTGTTAAAGTGTTGATTATTAACCTGTGATGCTATTGAAAAATGGTGAGACATGGGTCAGAAGAAGGTAGGTCACCAGAAGTGCTTCCTTAAAGAAGATATTGAGGCTCTGGAAACTCAGAGCTATTTCCAGTAAAGGAAGATGCACACCACTTTATTTCATCCATACGTGTACAGTCACAATGGTTGATATTGGAAACTGTGATCTAGTAAGTCTGGTTTTTCCAGGAAACAATTTACTGTTTGGCTGTGTTTATCTAGCCTCCCTCAGGACAGGCACACATCACTAACCTTCTCAGTCTTTGTAAGCCATGTGAGGATCATGGCAGAAAACTGATGGCACCCTGAAGTCACCATTCCTAGATGAAACGGTTTTCATTCATTTTGGAAGATAACACTAGCACAATCTCTATTGATTTCTCACGTCACATTCAGGCTTTAGCATTACATTAATTTTCCTTAGTCAATAAAGGAAAATAAATCAATCCTCAACCAATGTCACATTCCTGTAATAACAGCATTCCTGGGTCTTGTCCTGGCATCACATAGGCAACTCCTCCATGTTCTGCTGTCAGAATAGGAGGTTATACAAGCACATAAACAAAACTGATCTGTCGGCCAAAATAACAGTTAAGATGTGTTTCCACAGCATAAATAAATGTTCCTCCTGGTTCCAGTCAGTGAAAGACAAACAAGGAAATTACTAAGTATAGTTTTATATTCAGAAGACAAGAGATTAAGATATAGTAAGAAAATTTTGTTGTACAAATCCTTCCAGTAAGAGAGTGCAAACAGCTGGCCCTGTATAACCACCACTAGGACATTTTCAGAGGAAGATTGGGACAAAAAGGCAGGCTGCAGAAACTTCCCAGAATGCATTTAGAAAAATTTGAAGAATAATGCAGACTTTGCCAGAACTTACTACATTTCTTTTTGCATTCCAATAGGTGAAAATGAAACAAGATCATATGTTGAAACTTAGTCTTTACTCAAAATGACATAGTTGGGGAGTTAGATGCCTAACAGGCATCTAAGTATATTTAAATTGTTTTAGAACTTCATGCATATATATAATTGTGTTTTGGTTAAATCCACTCCCTAGTCCTTGGGCTCTAATTCATTCTTTCCTCTACTACTACAACCTTCAATGTTCAAAAAAAATTCATGTTTTAACTTTAATTATAGGTATGTGTAGGAACCTGATTATATGTATATGAACACAGGTGCCTGTGGAGGCCAGCGATGCTGAACTCTCCTAGAGCTAGAATTAGGAATGGCAGTGAAGTACCTAGCAGACTACAGTGTAGGTTGTAGGACTTGATTTGGGGTCCTTCTTAAGAGTAATATATGCTTACGGTGGTTTGAATTAGGATGACCCTCATAGCTTCATATGTTTGAATATTTAATTCTCAGTTGTTAGGACTATTTAATAAGGATTTGATGGTGTGCCCTTGTTGGAGAAAATGTGTCTCTGAGCGCAGGCTTTGAGATTTTTTAAAGGCCATGCTATTGCCTAGCTCTTTCTGCCTCAGGGTCATGGATCAAGATATAAGCTCTCAGCTATTCTTGCTGCCATTAATTAAAATACCATAAATTTCTTTTGATTAATTTTGCTATAGGTTGGTCAACATTACTTACCTTTTCAAGAATCAACTGTATTTTGTTTATTTCTATTTCATTAATTTCATTGTGGATTCTACTTCTCTAAAACTATAAGCCCAATTAAATAATTTCTTTTATAAGTTGCTTTGGTTATGGTACTTTATTACAGTAATAGAAAATTATCCAAGACTGAAGTTGGTACCAAGGAGTGGGCTATTGCTGTGAAAGACCTGATCAGGGTTTTTATTTGTTTGTTTGTGTTTGGGGGTTATTATTGTTTCTTATTGTTATTTTGGGGGGAAGTTGTTGTTTCTTCTTATTTTTTGAGGAATGTGGACAACTTTGGGACTTTGAACTAGAAAAGTAGTTGAATGCTGTAATCAGAGATTAATAGTCCGTCCCAGTAGAAGCTTAGATGATAGCATTCCCTAGAGCAATGTGGACTGCGGAGGTTCAGCTCAGGCAGTTTCAGAAAAACACAGCATTAGCAACTAGGCCAGAAACCATTCTTGTGATATTTGGGCAAAGAATGTGGCTGCTTTCTGCCTTTGTCCTGAGAATTTGTCTTTTTTTTTTTCCAGTGGGGATTAGAATTACTGTTTCTATCTCATGGGATGTTTTTATTGTTTTCTTCATCTTGATTTAACAATTATATGTCATAATTGTCTATGTTTCAAAAGAAACTCATTTCTTTTGAGTTTTCCAGGTGTGTTTTTGGATACAAATTTTTGATTTATGTCCTGATTCTTTGAATTTCCTCAGTATATGTTATAATGTTTCCCCCTTCATCTCTAATTTTGTTAATTTGATTTCTTAATTTCTTTTGATCAATTTTGCTGTAGGTTGGTCAACATTATTTATCTTTTCAAGAATCAACTAAATTTTGTTTATTCTATTTCATTAATTTCAGCTTTAATTTTCAATCTCTTCCTATATATTTTGGAAGAGTATTGTACTTTTTTTTAAGGCCTTCGAGTATACCATTAGTATTTACCTTTCTCTTTATTTTATGTAGACCTCTAGTACCACGAACATTCCTCTTGGAACTGTCTTCATTTTGTTCCATAGGCCTTATCATGCTTTATTTTCATTTTGTCCAATTCTAAAACTGTTCATATGTCATTCTTGTTTTAATTATCATTCTACATTAAAATTTTTTAGTCTCCTTGAGTTTCTACACTTTCTATAGTTTATACTGCTGTTGCTATCCAGCTTTATTCTATTGTGGCCAGACAGCAAATAAAAATATTATTTCAATTTTTGTATATTTGTTAAGACTTCTTTTGTGTTCTTATTTTCTCATGTTTGATAAGGCTTCTTTTGTTACTGATAATATTTAAATCAGCGGCACCTGATCTTACTTGTTGTTACAGGGTTACTACCCAAGGCCTGAGGCCAAGAGCGGTAGTGTGCTCCCGCTGCTACTCAGCTCAGGCTGCCGGCTCAGGTGGGCCAGGAGCACCACTCCTGGCACCCATGAGATGCCAGTGTAGGAGATGCCCCTGCCAATCTACCATGCTGTCTCCACAATGCTTGGCTGAGCCCAGACCAACTTGCCATCCACAGGGTAGGGTACCCGGTAGAAATGAGACTCTAATGCTTAAAGATTATTCAAAAGTTTTATATGTTTGATAATGCTCAATTAACAAGATGCCCACATAACTAGAGGTGTTACCCAATTAACTTACCTAGATATAAATTGTTACCCAGGACGGTCCTGTACCTATGGTTCTCCAAGGCACCTACATCCTGCCTCTCCTTGATCCTCCTACTTTAGCTCCTCCCAAATTACCGAGTTTATTGTAAAATGTAGCAGGGGAAATATATTACTACATTCTTTTATGTCATCATATGTGGTTGATTTTGGAGAAAGTTCTATGGGATACTGAGAAGAATTTATGTTCTTTAGTGTTTGGGTGGAATGTTCTGTATATATTTGTTAGGTACATTTGATTTTATACTGTCATTTAGTCTCAAATTTCCTGTTTGGTTTTGTCCAGATGATCTGACTATTTGAGATTGTGATATTGAACTCAGCCACTATCACTCTACTTGGGAGAATATGTGGTTTTAAATATAGACTTGTTCTTTCATGAAATTGGATGCACATGTTTGGTGCATATATGTCTAGAATTGTGATATAGTTCCCATTATTTTGTTGTTTTGTAGTTTTTCTTAGATTTCTTTTGATTAACTGGAGTTACTTATTCCCTGTCATAACATGGGTATGTTTGTCAATGTCTTCAGACTAGGGGATTATAATATATACAGTATGTACAGTATCCCCTGTATATCTATCTGGCTTGGTGTTCATAAATTCTTTTAGTCTGCTTTTGTCATTGCTTTTTTTATTTCTTTAAATTTTAATACATCTTTCCAAGCCCTTTGTTTTAAATCTTCCTATTGGATTATCAGGTATTATCCATATTTAATAAGAAACTCTACTTTTCTTTCTGTAGCTTTCCATATCCTTTTCTGTTTTTAATATTTTAACTACCTTTTCTGGTCCTGTCTTTTTGGTATTCTGTAGGCCTCTTATACCTGGAGAGATTGACTTTTTTAGATTTGGGAAGTTTACTTATATAACTTTACTAAAAATATTCTCTATGCTTTTGCCATGTTATTATTATTCTGTGCCCCTAATCTGAATGTTGAATATTTTCATGTTATTCCAGAGGATGTTCATTTTCTGTTTATAAATAATACCATTGACCTTTACTGAATTATCCAGTTCCTCTCTTTTATCTTCCAGTCCCAATTATCAGATTTCTACATAGTCCATTCTTCTATTGATAACTCTTTCCAAAGACATTTTTATTTAGTTCTTTGAGTTTTTCATTTATATCATCATTTAAGTTTGGCTTTTCTTCAGCAGTTCTCTCCCTTGAATTCTATTTTCTTGTCTTAGATTGACTTTTTAAATTTCATTTGTATGTTTGTTTTCTTGATGAGTATTTTTTTTCAATTTTTTTTAATAAACTTACAATTATCCTTTTGAATTTTTCCTCAGAAAGATTTTCCAGGCCGGGCAGTGGTGGCACACGCCTTTAATCCCAGCACTTGGGAGGCAGAGACAGGTGGATTTCTGAGTTCGAGGCCAGCCTGGTCTACAGAGTGAGTTCTAGGACAGCCAGAACTACACAGAGAAACCCTGTCTCGAAAAACCAAAAAAAAAAAAAACAAAAAACAAAAAAACAAAAAACAAACAAACAAACAAAAAAAGATTTTCCAGGTCACTTTCATTAGATGGCATTATTATGGGATTAATACATTGTGTAGAAAATGTATTGTCTTGAATTTTCATGTTACTTCTGTTTCTATATTGATACTTGTTCATCTAGAATTGGATTGTTGGATGAATTCTTCCTTTGATTTTGTTGTTAATATCACCTATATTCTTTGAGTTGAAGAATTTAGCATGTATAATATTCAAGAGAAGACTGTGCCATCATAGGGTGGAGACATCTAATTTCCTCTGTGAGGCAGATGTAGGAAATTCAGTAGAGGTGTAGTCAGGGCCAAGCAAGAGAAATAAAGTCTCCTACTTTCATGGGGGAGGTTTTGTTGGTCAAAATTCTGAAGTGAAATTCTTGGGGGTTACAAGCTGGCCAGATGCACGTGGCTAGTGGAAGGTATCTGCAACATGGTTCCTAGGTGTTGTAGTGGGCCTAGGAATTGAAAGAAATGTGTCAGAGGCCATGTAGGTTGACTGCCTTTGAAGGAGATTCCTGGGATACCTGGGCGTTCCAAGAAGAGGAATCTCAGTTCCTTTACTTGTTGCAAGAGACCCTAACAGGGGGGCTTCTAATGCAGGAAGTTATGAAGCCTCAAATAATTGTTATTTTAGTGATGATTACTTGGTATTGTACATCTAGTTGGGAGCTCTCTCCTGGAGAATTTCTTACATTCTCACCATTCCTTAGTTGCCCGTAGTTCTTTGTCTCAGATTGAGGCTCTGTAAATTTCCCCATTTCATGCTTGCAAGTCTACTGCTACTGTCCTTGTTAAGGTCTTATTTAGACCACCATGTTGATGAGAGTTAATGAGTGTGTAGCTTCACTGACATTTCTACAAGTAACACTATATGTAGATTGTAATTATATATTTAGAAAAATAATATATGTAATACCAATTAAATAAAAAAGGCCATGAATTAATTTGAGAGAGAGAGAGAGAGAGAGAGAGAGAGAGAGAGAGTGAGAGAGTGTACAGGGATTGCTCATGAGATTGGAGGTAGTTGGAGAGAAGAAAGCAAAATGGGAAAAGTAATGTAATTATGTTTTAATAAAAAGTCTTTATTAAAATGACATTGTGAGAAAATATAGGCTACTAGTAAGGCTCTAACACAAATAGATGACATTATCTTCCTGTGACTTTAGCAGAAATACTTTATGGTTTGTCTATTCTGACAGTGGGACTATAATACTTACATAAAAGACTTAAGGTTTAATATATTTTCCACATGGTTTATGAATGAAATTTGGATAGATGTCAAAAATCACATAGCTATTTATAGAAGTATTTGTCATTCATTTTTCTATGCATGTGGCTTACTCTACAGAGACTTTAGGTACTAGGAATAAATAAATGCAATACATCTGCAAAGCAAAGATTTTTAAAACGAGAAAGGGGATGTCTAAATTTACACAGGAAATGGAAATGGGCTGGGGTAAAGTGTTAGAAAGAATATATTATACCCAGGAAGGCTATAAATTTCTACTTGGTTTCGATAGCTAAGCCATGAACTAGTTCTGTACTTCATACTTACAAAGTCACAATGAAAATACCCAAGAGTACACAGGCAAGGCACCACTGTGCGTAACCACCAACTGAAGCTCATCCCTCTCCCTCCTGAGGGCTATAAGTCATCAATTCCCCTTTCCTCTTTATATTCTTGCTTTGTATCCTTGCTTCAAAGCCCCTTTTCTTACTTTCATGTAAATTCATATTCACCTTTTAATGGTTGCTTTTGAAATATTTTATACAACTCCATATTTATTGCTGGCTGATTATTCCTCAGCTTAAGCCATCCTTATGTTGAAAATAGAAGGTCAGGTATATAGCCTTTTTATACTTATTTTTATTTTGCTTTGTTTCTTGAGATAGGGCCTTACCTTGTAGCCAATATTGATTTCAAATTCATAACCAGCCTAAATATTGTAGTTGCAGGCTTTAGAATCTCAGTTTTATTACTAATAGGGACAGAAAATGTGAAAATCAGGGACAATTATCTGTGCAAGGTAAAGCATAGGTTCATGGCAGATGTGTAGGTCATTGCCAAAGCATAAGCAATCTAAACTCATAGTTTAGACTTTGCCATATAGAAAGAGGAAGTGATGGAGGTATTTGAAAAAGCGAGCAGGATTTTTGAGAAATAAAAAGTATAATCATCTTTCAGAGAAGGCAGATACAGACTCTTTACACAGAAGGATTTGAAATTTTCAAAACTTGAGTCTATGTTTCATTATCACATGTTCATTTCATGTGCTACATAAGAAACCCTTTCTTCATCACAAAAAATTTACTTTGGACTTAGGGGCCCCTTGCAGTTTCTGTGTGTGCCTTGGCATAACCTCCACCAACAAAGTGCTCAGAAGTGCCGACTTTCAACTCTCTAGCTTTAAAATTAAAAGGTAGTTGATTGGAGTTGACACCAAGATTGTACTAAAATGGTTGTTTTCTTACTATTGGGGCAAGTGGTAATTTAGACTTTATAGAAAAGTGTGACTTTTGTCTTAGTAATAGAATTTTCTTTTCACAAAAAAATTGAATGACTATGGTTTGAAGGCTCTACTAACCCTGAATATATGCTGGCTTGATCTGGTGGCCAGAGCTGCCTTAGACTCTCATTGCCCCAGGAGTCTACTAATGTCTGGGTGGGAGGAAGGCATGGATTTACATCAGTTATACTTCTGAATCTGTTTCCCACTCATCAACTACAAAAAGAAACACATTTTCATCTTGTTCTCGATTTTTACTTCCTTGCTTATGATCTGCAGAAGTGTTCTCTTTGAAGTAAACTGTGTCCAATTACAACTTTTAAAAACATAGCCAATTTTACAGCAAGCTTATAAATTGTGTATTTTTAGAGCATTTAGCAGTGGTACAAAAAAGGTTTCTGTGACACAGAGGATCTATTATCTATTGGTTGATGTCCCTTAAAAGAGGTTTTCATGACATTCACCACAGGACAACAGCATAAATTCAATTTAATATTCATCTCTGTTCTGAATATTCCCCTGGGTCATTTCTCAAACAACAGATTTAGTTAATTGGGTTGACATAATACATTAGGAGTAATTTTATGCATACTTTCTTTTGTGAAATAGGCAAATTATTGCTCATCGTCTTCTTAATTCTCCAGATAAAAATTTTTGACCCAAGTGCTAAGTGTTGTTGTAGAAAAGTTTTAAAAGAGAGTCAACATAGTTTCTTCTAAGAGCAATGTTTGGTATTTTTACACAGGCATTTTGCAAAATGATTTGAAACTTGACTGATGTCTTCACAAATCACGTTGTTCAATGACAAAGCCGAGATGTGAGTTGAATGTCTATGATATTCTGTATGACTAAGCTAGAATTTTTTGTTTACTTTGTGTTTATTTTCAATAAATATCAGAGTTAGTGACATGGAACTGCCACAGATTTGATCATCTTTGTTATTGATTAGCTAAAATAATGAGATCCAATTACGCTGCTGGCTGTCATGAGAGCCAAATAGACTGACACAATGCCATCATTTGCAGGAAATGAAAATAATTACTTAGTCACATCCCGTGGTAATAATTGGCCCAACTTCATGAAGAATTTATACCAAATTCATTTCTTGCTATTTGTGAGTGATGAGCCATTGAGTCTATAAGCAATTGAATTCTAGTTCCTTTGACATTTAAATCAGATAAAGATACCATTTCATAATGTGTGCCTCAAAGTGTGACTGCAAACTCTAAGCATTATTCTCTTATTTAGAATCTGTTTTCCTACCAACTCATTGCTAGCCACTCTACTTCCATGTTAGTATGTGATAACTCGTTCGTTTTCATACTTTTGTCCTTTCCCAGACAGAGCCTACTTTGTTTAAAGTTTCAAAAGTAAGATCCAAAATCAGGGTGAGAATGAGTATAATAAAAAAAAATAAGATCAAGACAGATGCACTTGTAAACATCACAAAAAACATCTAAGAGTTTGGCATCATTCAGTAATATGAGGCACAGTACAGAGAATATTAGAAGAGCTGCTTCGTGACCAAAATGCTCACAAAATGACAACCAAAATGAAAGGAAAAATAAGTAAAAAGTTTAAACTGAAGGCGAAACATTCTTCTAAAAGATTATGAATTAGGCTGGGCATTGGTACTTTAATTTACGTGGGAAACAGAGGCAGATGAATCTCTGTGAGTTTAAAGGTAGCCTGGTCTACATAGCCAGTTCTTCTATTCTATTGCCTTATTTATTTATTTATTTATTTATTTATTTATTTATGATTACAAGGAGGGGAGGCTGCATAGTACAAAAAAAGTGACTTTTTATTTCTTTGTTGCAGGTTGAATTTGGTCTGTTACAAACCATACGCAATTTGACCATTGCTGTTGCTTGCTCTTCTCTTCAGATGCACTGCTGGTTGCTTATGCTCTCCGACTCCTGCTATAAAACTGATTACAGGTTTTCTCTCGCTTCAAACATAAACTCACCTCCTTATCCAGAGCTCGGCAACCAGCTCTGCTGACTTTTCTAGTCTGGTTAGTCTCCAGCTTTGAACTCTCCCGGCTCCATCTGACATCACCTGCTACATAAAAGATCACATGATCTCAACTCAGGGCAACATGCGGCTCTGAACAACCTCCTCTCCCCTTGTCGAAGGACACTCCTTAAGCTCTGCCTCTCCAGAGGAAATATGCTCTTATCCTGTTCTGATTTTGCAGTCAGTTTGATATGTGAGTGTTTACACTATTCTTTTTATTGTTTTATGCAAGGCAGACACTGTCTGAGACAGCAATCACTTCTTTTCCTGGCCAGTCACAATTCAGATTCTGTCCAGATGCTCTTCCTGGTTCCAGAATCCTGGTTGGTGAACAGATAACCTAATGCAAGCACACACCTATCTTCAGATCCCACCAGTGATCACTGTACATTTGAGCTTCAATATTCTTCCCTTGATAAACTGCCCTGATACTGGCATATAGTGTAGACCATCATCATCTTTGTCTTATGCCTGGAATTTGTATATCATGATTTACAGTGTAGATTCCTTAAGTGTCAACATCAGTTGGTCTGACTCAGTCTTGTTTGTTCTACTCACCCTCTTCTACTCTCTGTGATCAACTCCACAATGTGGGGAGCTCTGCTCTAAAATGCTGTGAGCTTCTTCAGTTTTGTTTTTACATCATGCATCAGGAGAAAACATGATTTGACACCTTTCAAGGCAATTCCATTTCTTAAAGCCCTTTACACCAATTCCTCTAAGCCCTTCCATCTTCCCTGCTTTGGGTGGTTCAGAGTTTTGATGCCTTAATTACTTACTCTCTCAACTTAGTGGGATTTTCAATTCTGCAAATATGCACTGAGATTTTTCCAGGTTTAAGAGCAGGATTTTAGTGTTGCTCTGTTTTATATTTGTTGTTATTGTTTAAATGCATTTTGTAATTAATGACCTACCCCAGCAGGTTATCACTCACTTTTTGTTATCCATTCTACCATTTACATCTTTAACTGTGGCCTGTGATGTTTTCCTATCTCCATTGTGAGTGTTTGGTTTCCTCAATAACTTTGATGATATTTTACCAACTCTTTATGTGTGATTTTTTTTCCTGTAATAATACAACTAGCCCCCTGTCTATTGATCAATTACCATGTGCTAAAGTCCTATCCTAAATAACATTTGCAAAAAATTTCCCCCAATAGTGTAAAGTTTAATTCCCACCAGAATAACCATTTGTTTTGTGGTGGAGTTTCTCAAGAGAACTAGTCCATAAAGTGACTATTGTTTGGCTTTGGTCTTGGCCTGGTTTCTTTTATTTCCTACTATTCTGCATCCCTGCATGCTGAAAACCCACTTCTAGGAATGTGAGAAAGATCATTTGATCTTTTGTGCATATGCTTTTTACATAATCTTTGCAGCAGACTTGACATTACCTCCTAAGCCATATGTGTATTATGATCTGAAGTTTCAATGTTCTAATCACATAAAGCCTGTGCATGTGAACCTCAAGTACCACATATGATGGCTGTTTCCTCTCCTGGATTTAATGTTAAAATACTTGGCCAGACATTTTTATTTTCAACACTTCATGTATTATTGATGCCAAATGAAAACAGGATAAAAATAATTTCATTACCATCAAAGGCATGCTTATATTGAATCACTCATCTCTCCTAGGACTTCGTATGCCTTCGCTTTTTGAAAGCTAGTTGAATAAGCACCATCCTCAGCAACCATATTCTGAACCAAACACATACTGTGCATATAGACACACTGCATTCACATGATGCATGTGTGTCACACCCTTATATAGGTGGACTACCACACACATGTAGACATGTACACAATATGCATAAGCCAAACTCATATAAGTGCACAGAGCAAATATGATTACACTTGTGTAGAACACATACATGCAAACACATATACACATACAAGCATAAGCAAACTAATGGACAATACACATGGCATGTACACATACATCCACAACATATAGCTAGACCCATATACATATGCACACACACATGCTATCATAGATACCTGTATAAGCAATTCACACACATAAGCACATGCATAAGGACAGGCTACTCAAAACCACATGTGTATATACGTAAACACATATGTGTCCACATATGCATGACTACATATATGCACACAAACACAAGCTAGAGTACACATATATTTATACAAATGTATACATACACATGCTCATAGACTCTCTCCATCTCTCTTTCACACACACACACACACACACACACACGTATACCCACATGTGTATGCTTGTGCATATTCCTGTACATAAACAAAGGCATACACACCCATACTTATGAGTATACACATGAAAATGAATGCATATCCAAGCCTATACAAATTCATACATAAACATTCATGCTCACAGACACACACATGCACCTGCACGTACACACATATGCACATACACGCATAGGCATGCACATGCAAACACAGGCATACAAATACATTCACACACACACAAATGTATTGAAATGAAACATTGAAAATGTCGGCTTCAGTACTGAGGAATTTCTAGAGGACTAAATATCTAAAGGCATATTTTAAAATACAAATAACTTGTGCAGAACACATTGCCAAAGCTTCCTTTGTATAAATAAGTATTTCTTTCTAAGTTATTTTTGCTTTTCTTATAAAGGCCGACATTTCTTTCTGGGTTACTTATGTTATGATTTAAATCTTTGTCTCAGTAATGCCATATGAAAATAAGAAAAAAGGTGTTAATTGATGATTCTGCCTCTATTCCTTTGGGACATGAAAATGGAAGAAAGAAGTGGTTAATTAAACATTTGTTAGCTACACACACCACATATGTCTTGAGCTTGTTTGTGTTTAGACAACCTTACTCTTTCCTTGCTCAGCAATTTAGCACACATGGAGACTAGATTAAGGCCTGTCTCCTTGAACTCACAGATGGATCTGAGCACTGGGAAGCATTGGGTGGGGCCTAAAGAATAGGAGGAATGAGGAAGCTAGGGCTCAGCCCTTCCCTGCTCTGTCTGCCCTAGTGCAGGTGCTTTCCTTTAATGGTTCCGCCTTCCATAGACCAGGCATTGTGCTCCCAGCATCCTCTGCATGCCATCCACATTTGACTTTATTAATATTGTAGCCTTCTTTGTTCATTTAGCATCGAAGTAGCTTTTAGAGATGATCAGACTCAGGGTTGCATCATTGGTCCTTCTCAATGTTATACTCCATGTGTGACATTTTCTATTTTGGGTTTGATCTGTTTTAAGTATTCAAACTTATTTTTGTACCTGGGTGGGTGCATTATAGATATATACTAGATACTTAGATTCAATCCCAGCAATTGCAATAGGTTACAGCGTTCCCAGATATATGCTTTTTATGGACACACAAAAATCTGAGTGTACTACTCTTTAAAAGGTGTTCCAGAGGGAATGTTTGGGAAAAGAGAGGGGATTAGGAAAAGCAATCAGATGAGGAAGTAGAGAAGGCTGGAGATGAGTCACTTGGAGGGGTGGATGATTACAGCACATTGTACACTTTCATGAAAATACAATGAAACCCATTGTTTTGTAAAAGTAGTATATGCTATTAAAATTGCTCAAAACATTGGTTCAATCTCTTGAAACTTAAAGTCATCTCAAAACATTACTATTGTTTTGGTTTCTGATGAAGGTTTTGGATACTGCTTTCTTAAATGGATATTCACTGCACCAGAACCTTATGCTAGCTCTTACATTACCCTGTAGGAAGCACAGGCATTGGCAATATGTGTTTCAATGTTTCAGACTGCAGCTATGCTTCTACTTCTAGAAATTCCATCACTGTTCCAAGTGCCTATGACAGATCATCTTTTCCTAAGTCTTTCTTTTTTTTCAAAGAAAGAAACTGGGTTTGAGTCTGTACTCGGCTTCATTGAAATAATTCTAGCTAAGGTAAACTTTTAAGTCAGTAAGTGGATCATTGTTCTTGGGAGACCAATAATACTTATTTCATGTTTATCACTGACAGCTCTATATTACACATAGAAGAAAAAAATACAAATGCATTGGAAGATCATGTGGTATCCAATGAATGAAAATGCAGGAAGACACGAGCAATAGCCAGAGAGAAGAGGTAGTTATTTTAATACTGTTACCGTTCACCTGAAATGAGTCTGTGATGAGACTGGCATTGGAAGAAAGAAATCAAGCAATCTGAAGGGGGTGAGAATGAAATGGTATTTTCAGGCTGAGAAAAAGCACTGAGTCTTAAACATACACACATTAAAGAGCGAATGGATTTAGTGGGCATGACCAAGATGGAGAGAATCAATTATTAAGCATGAGGCACAATGCGGGTGGGGGGGGGGTGGGGATAGGGTTCAGAAACCTTGTGCAGATCCTAAGAAAAAATAAGAGAATCTGATTTGGGTGACAAAGAAAAGATTCCTGGCTGGAGACAATACCTTCTACCCTTATCTCATTTGTACATTTAGTCCAGGAAACCTGAATGTGTTTGGAGCTTCAGGGAAATGTCCTGGTACTTGACAGTATAATGGAAAATTGTGTGTTTGCTGTGCTTGTTGAGAATGCTTAGATACTTGGGCAAATTGTACTTAATCTGTTCAAATCCAAATGGCTCATAACATCTGGAGACCAATGCCCTTATCATGCGTTCCATTATTAAAAACAAAATGTTGCTTGCTGTTACACAATATGAAAATTAATGGATAACCAGTCTGATACTAAATTTGAAAAGGTATATTTATGGTCCATGTCTTTTTGATGCAGTCATTTATATTTTTAAAAATCTTCCGATAATCTTCGCACATCTATGACCCTGGATCCGTCTTCCCATTGATGATTGTATGCTCAGATTTGATTACACTGCCTGTTGTTTTCAATGAAACACGTCTGTATGTCAGGCCCCTGTTTTGGGCATAGCATATGGATGGGATTCCAGGTTAACAAATATAGTGTAAAATACTCAGTTAAGTTTGGCTCTTCAATAACAAATTTTAAATAAAAGTATAGCTAATTTCTATATTATATATAGGACACACACTAAAAATAATCATTAATTACTTATACAAAATTCAAGTTTACCTGAAAATCCTATATGCTAGTGTCTTCTGGCAACTGTACATATGGAAGCATATCACCTTCTTTGGCCTCCTCTTGCATGGTGTCCCTATGGTGGCCTAGATTCCAGCCAGTCATTTTCTTGGAACCTCAGTATTCACTGGAGCACCTGGGGCTCCACACATTCTGTTCGCTGCCTTAACATGATTCCTTTGTTTAAAGTTCAAATTGTGATACTTATGGAATGCCACAACAACCTGATACAAGAAGGTCTAACTTCTTGTTGCCCTTTCCTCTGACAAGGTGGCAAAAGTCCCATATGAAGAGGTGGCAGCTGTGTAGTTGTGGCTCAGCATCAGTGTTTCAGAGTAGCACCTGTGTCAATTTCCAAAGCACAGAACTCATGTGCCCAATGTCATTCTTCTCAGTTTAATGGGTTTGATTCTAACTCAAGGCTTCCCCGAAAGCACACTGTCTTCCCTGAGACTGTTCAACCCCCTTTCTAGACTGGCAATCCTCACTAAAACTCCTGCCCGAGTTTATGCTACTTATGGTTCATTCATATAAACAAAAAAAAAAGTTTCAGCCAGCTATTCACAGGCATACTGCTTCTTCCCACATCAGATAGGTCTCTTCAACAAAGTCCCATTCACAAATAATGCCTTAAATGATGCTAACTCTTTTGATGTACTGGCACAGTTTAGTAATGTCTGTTTGTGAAATCAGGAACTTGAATCCGGATAACAATTGAACTAAATCTACATATGACATTGAAATGCGCTTTAAATGTTATTTATTATTATTAGTGTGTATGCACATTATGTGGGAGAGGAGCAGATGCTAAAGACTATATGCAGAGTTCAGGGACAACGTGATGGAGTCTCTTTCCACCTTTGATGGGTTCTGGGGGTTGAACTCGGACACCCTGTCTCTGCAGCAAGCGCCTTTCCCACAGAAGCGTCTTGCCAGCCTGACACATAAATGACTGTTTTGAACTAGGGCATGCCAAGTAAACTCAAAGTCAAGAACGTACTATATTTTCTCTGTCATAAACAAAAAGAATACACAGTTTGATTAAATTTGCACTTGTAAGTATGTGCTGACTTTAAACCTAAAATAACCACCAGACATCAAATAGCATGTTTTCTGTGGTGATCACAGTGTGGGCGTCTAGCAGGATTTCCCTGGATAAATAAGCAAAGATCACAAAGTTCTCCCAGTGGCCCACTTGA
The DNA here is from genome assembly GCF_004785775.1 of Grammomys surdaster. Classification (NCBI taxonomy): domain Eukaryota; kingdom Metazoa; phylum Chordata; class Mammalia; order Rodentia; family Muridae; genus Grammomys; species Grammomys surdaster. The sequence continues at coordinate 398,945 of NW_021604754.1, read as the reverse complement.
AGTACCTGGGAACTGCATCGGAAATCTGTATATATACTTAGACTCTTCCTCCCTCAGGCAAGGACCCACACAGTCATATGATATCCTTAAAAAAGCACCTTAGACTGATGGCTTCTTAAGAAAAGAGAGTAAAACACCCTTTTCTTGACTTTATACAGACACACACACACACACACACACGGCACATGACATATACTACACATACCACATATACCAGATACACATATATCACCCACACACCATCAACACCACCCACGCATACACAACACATACCACACATACTACACCCCACCCACACATTTTGTATGTACATACATGAAACCATACTATACACACAAACACACACTATATACACATTTGCTACACATACCATACACATACTAGCTACACATATCATAGCCCCCCATTATAGACACATTTGCTACATATACCATCACACACACACACACTATACACACATTTGTTATACATACAAATACATACATCATACACACACACAC
>NW_021604754.1:394420-398435 GCF_004785775.1 Grammomys surdaster | reverse complement strand
ACACACACACACACACACTACATACACATTTACTATAATACCACACTACACACACATACTACACACACATATGCTACAATACCACACCACATACACACACTACACACTCATTTGCTACACATACCACATCTCTCTCTCTTACACACACACACACGCACGCACACACACACATTATACATACCACATACCCTCTCTCTCTCTCACACACACACACTACACACACATTTGTTATACATACTACATCACATACAAACACACTCTACACACACATTTGCTACAATATCACATCACACACACACACACACACACACACACACTACAACACTCATTTTCAACACATACCATATCACACAGACAACAGAAACACAGACCACACAGACATACACAGACACACACACACACACAAAGACACACACACACACACACACACACTCACAAGCTCAGGCACACACGCTAAGAGCAAGAACTCGAGGAAGCTATGCCCCAGCCAAGCTGTTTCCTCCTGAAGCCTCAGTCGAGAGCAGAGTGAACTGAGCTGATGAGGCCCTGTGGAGTAAGCTTGGAGACAGGAATCAGAAAGGCACAGTAATACTTTCTTTAGGGAACCAACACTGAACAACTCGACTGGGGATGTCTGTGCTCTTCACAGCTACTTTAGTGCAAGTAGAGTGAAATTCGCAGTCACATCTTCACACTTAGCACTACTTAGGTTTGCAAACTAAGTAGGAACAATATAGAAAAAAATAAGTATAGGAAGAGCCACACCAGATTAATGAGCATGGCATTACATAAGCCCCGTAGGGAAATCTGCCTTTGTTGTTAAAATAAGAGGAAGAAAGGAAAGCCTCATTTGTGAGGAAGGAGGACACCCAGCTCTCTAAATGTTCCTCATTTTTGTAGGCTTTCATGCCTCTCAGTCTATTCATGAAATAGCTGAATCTATTTCCTGTGGCCCATCAAGCTGCTTTCCACATCTTGCAAAAATTAAGGGATATTATTGGATTAGAAGCAAGCAAACACTGTACCCATTCTGTCAAGCAGCTGTGATGTGCCGGGCTCAGAAAATAGAGTGTGCTCATTTTCATTGATTTATTTAGAAACTGCTCAGTCAAAGGGTCCATGGAGGTTTAATAAGTCTTTAGAGTGTAGACGGTAGGGGAGATGTGGGCAGGATTGTTGAAATGTGGTCGTTAATCCAGTACCTCGTCAAGAACACATTTGAAAGTTGGTTACAGACTCTGAAACTGATCATTTAAAGCCATTTCTCTCAGCAGCCATTCGCTTGCCATGGATGGATTCATGATTTAGCATCATGCTTGCAAGATGTCAAGAGGATTTATTGGCAAGAAGTAGATTGATTTGTATAGGAAACAGGAGAAGAACTGGTGTATTCCTTTTCTAATTTACTTTATTCTGTATTAAGCAGAAGATTGAAGTAATATCTAATTAGATCCTTGATATCAGCATCAGACTTATTTTCCTTAAATTGCATTCTAATGTAAAAAGCGGTAGAGTCTAGGAATCATAGCACAAAATGAAAACAATTTTTCTCCATGGACAGCAATAGTTTCCAATTCCATAAAGTTCATGCAATCTTCTAATCACTCATCACATGAAGACTAGATGTCTAAATGAATCCTGTCTCTTTAAAGAGATAAATAGCTGTTCATTGAACTGTAGCAAATGCAGCCACAGTGCACCTCTCTTGTCATGTTGATGCTTATCTCCATGGAAACAAGGTTTACAAAAATAGCTAATATTATATTTGTTTATGAAATCAGGCCTATATGTTTCCTCCCATACAACTGCTAAGTTTGCTTATGGGAATTATCATTTAACTTAAGATCACTTTTAAGGAAGCATGATGAGTTTAGTGTAGGGCCTCTTGAGAACTGGGCTTATAGGTTTGTGCCGCCATCTGGCCAGGCATCTGTTTTCGGGCATCCCAGCTTCTCTTCAAGAAACATGTATCTCCTGATTTATGATCAGCTCTGGATGAGTCAGACAATCTGGCCTTCATGGTCACATGATTTTGGTTAAGCCTATCGAATAAGTTTACGGTACTCAGCTAAGGAGTCAGTCATACTAGGTCTTACTGTTGCTATATCAAGGTACCACACGCAGTATCTCCAATGCAGAATCACAACTCTACAGCACTAGACCCCAGAAGTCCTAAGATGGAGAATCAACACAGCTTTCTTTCAGAAGTTCTAGAAAAGCTTATTTTCCTTGCCTTTTCCAGCTTTGGGGGAGGTTTGCTACCTTCCTTGGCTCATGGTCCCTTCCTCCATCTTCAAAGTGAGCGTGGAAGATATCAAGATCTTCCACAATTCTCCTTGATCTGTTTTGTTATCAGATCTACTATGACTGCAACTCCTCTTCCTTTATTTTATAAAAGCAACCTTGTGGTTACACTAAGATTGTTTGAATACTCTAAAATAAGCAAGCTTTCTGATTGACAATGACTTGATGACCCTGATAAAGTTTCTTTTGGAATGTAAAGTAACATATTTATAGGATCTGGGAATTTAAGCACTAACGCTGGGGAGGCATTATTCTGTCTGCCACATGTGTGTTCATGTAGTTTGAGATAACACAATAAAACTGTGCCCCTAAATTCAATGGGAAATATTAGGGAGGAGGCAGCCTGTTTCTCCTGAGAGCTAGCATGGCAGCCCTTTTAAATTGAGAGCTGTGTGCACTCCTTTGCTGTCACTTGGGAATGGTTGACTACTGAAGTCTGTGAAAAGTCAGGGGAAGGAGTGGGAGAGGAATGTCAGCATGGAAATAGCTGGATGCTTTGAGCATCTGCTTCGGTTTACTAAAGTCAACAAAACCACCTTCCAAACCTGTGACCTGAGTTTGAGTCCAAGAATCTATATGGTAGAAGGAAAGAACCAACTCTCAAAAATGTCCACTCACAGGTGCTTACCCGCTATTCCAAATAAATAACTGTAAATTTAAAAACACTTTAAAGCCTAAGAACAAATACAGCTTTAAAGAAAAGAAATTATGGCATTGACTTTTCACTTGAAAACAATTGTTCTGGTCTTGAAAAGTGTGTTAGCCGAACTGAGATGAACTACCAGGATGGAGGAACTGAGAAGCAGAGGGGCTTAGCTGGGTTCCAGATCTCTGGCTTGAGTGGTTAGCCACTGAGCACATAGATGGAGGGATATGCATCAGTATATAGGCATTAGATTCGTTTACAATTTAGATGGCATTATTTTGAAATAAAATAGATTTAGAAAAGAGGGGTGTTGATAGAATTGAGGAAAACGTTTACTAGAAATACCGACATCATGAAAGTTGAGGGCAAGCGGTATAAACTTTAACAAACTTTGCCACGAAGACAAGAATGACAAGTGAAAAGGAGACACTGATCCAGGAGAGAAATCTTCCTGATTCTTCTTTCGTTTCTCTCATTCTGTTATCTGGAGTGAGGACTTCCCTTTGTGTGACAGGTGTGTTTTCACATGGTAATGTCTAGTGACACTCTGACAGTGATCCTTACACCCTAGCCATGCCCGAAAAACAAACCATCTTTCCAGAAGGGATATACAGTGGCAGCAGAAGGCTTCTAGGAGATTCTGAGCCACAGACAATATCTAAAGGACACAAAGGTGTTCCTAGAGTGTGGCACAGGATGTCAGGGTGTGACAGAATTCCTTCATTGCCCCCCTCTATTTGATGTGTAGGAAAGAGCCATTGATTCAATTTCACTGCATATGAGATTTCTGGCGCTTTGTTCCTTCAAGTCCAGAAGATGAGTATATTAACTGGACTTGAATCTAGGTCTCAGTTCTAAATCTGAAGAGAATACTGAGCCAACAGTAGAACGGTGTGGTACAAGAATGAGGTAGAAATAAATTTCAAGGTTTTACAGCAATGAAAATGCTGGGGAACAGCTAGGGCAGCTCAAGGCAGCATGACTAACAAAAGTGCCTCTTTCATTTCTTATCTATCTGTCTATCTATCTATCTATCTATCTATCTATCTATCTATCTATCTATCT